>NW_005871299.1:1683276-1702844 GCF_000147115.1 Myotis lucifugus
CCCCCATCACCCCACAGATCAGCCCTAATCACCAGCTAGGGGTAGGAACCCTACCCATGCATGAATTTCTTGCATTGGCCTCTAGTATATGGTGTCCCAAAATTCACGCAAGAAGTAATTTTGATAGAAAACACAGGTTTATAATTAAAAATTGTAATTTTTTATTGATTGGTAAAGTATACAGTATACGGTTATGTATGGAATAGCACATCGGGTAAATGGCCTCCACAGCTTTGCTGGCACATACGCAAACCGGGGTCTTCATTGGTCTTCATTGTCCCTGCTCCTGGGCCATAATTGGGACTTGTTAATATAATCTACAACTCTCTTTTTCTATTGGCTCTCTTACTCTTAAAATTTTCAGTAAATACTTTGCTTTTTATTGGAACATCTCTCACATATATGTAGATTATAAATTCATGAAGGCAGGAAACAAATCAAAGTGGATTCTTTATAATGAAGACTCAAAGAAGGATTATTAAATTATTTTACATGGCTTTAGTAAACAGAAAACATCAAACAAAAAGAAACCAGCATTCTTGAGGACGACCAAAAATATGCAATTTTAGATATGTTCCCATTAGATTAGATGCCTTCCTTAATTCCAGGCTTCCTGTGTTTTTAGGCCTCCATTTTCCTTCTAGATATAAATTCATTTCTCACTAGGAAAGCCTGTCTGATAGTCATAGTATATTTACAGCAGACATATAAGTAATAAACCCCCCGTTGATTGAAATAATATTTATGTACAAGGCAATTGTCCTCACATCATTTAAAACTTCCTGCACTATTATTTTACCTGTATTCCTCATTTTGATTATTATGCCACATATGGGTGGCAGGCTTAGACAAAACATATATCTTTTATATTTGAATGGTTTTGAATAGCTTTTCTCTCTTTCTCTCTGCTTTTTAAAATTATTAATTTGCTAAGAAGCAAAAGATGTCAACACATTTTATTTTTGATTGAGATAATGTTATTTTACCTAATGTAGTCAAGTCCATGATATGGTCAAACATTAAGGATGGGAAGGCATATTTTTCTGGTATAAATATAACTTTTATAACTGACCTTAACATTTCCCACTTAAATTAACAAAATAAATACGTAATAAACAGCTCAACTTATATGATCCCTAAGATAATTGTGGTCATACTGTTTTCTCTCAGTCCCTCCTGCTTATTAGAAAATCAAGGCCCTGAAAAGATAAGTTGTGCAAATTTTGTTGGCTAATATTTGGCAGAGCTAGAATCTGAGTTTCCTGACTTAGAATCCATTGCTATTGCTACTACACTATGGTACCTTCCTGTGTATAAACATAATTATGCCTAGAGGCCCAGGCATTCTTTCCCTTTCATAGTTTCTACACAGCTGTTCACTGTAGCACATTAGTTGTATAATATTCTGATTAATTATGTTTTGAAGGAGATGCTCTTTCAAGAAGTACATGTTTATTTGAGCAGATGCTCTAATGTCTAAAAATTATTGCTAAACTTATTGGTTATTTTAATGTTGAGAAAACTGGAGACTTTGTATGTGAATTATAGGAGGAAAATCTACCTCCTAAAAATGGTTAAAATGCTAAAGGCTGGCTTTTGTCTATCACATACTAGTAACTATTTGAAATTTATCTTTTACTTTTCCTTTGAAGAGGTCACCACTGGGTATAAGAAGGTGAAATCTGAAGATACATGTGTGAAACCATTTCTATGCTCATATATCAAACACTCTCCCTATCAATTACATACAAAGCCAAGGTAGAGCTAGAATCTGAAAGAATGAATGACATATGTATTTTCGTTGACTTTAATGTAAAATAGATTAGCCTGCATTTTAAATCCGTTCATTTTCCTAAAGCGAGTTTCTAAGAACATTATCTCTGGGGAATGTGAATAGGTTGTTTGTGGGAAGAAAAGAAAATAGGTTTTTAGATTCTGGTTGCTGTTGCATTACAAACTTAAAACAGGTTTACTTATTCTAGGACATAAGAATGTACTGAGGGATCTCAAAATGGGAAAGACTTTCTCAGTGTTATTTGAACATGTAAATAAAATGTTTGTGTAAATTATCTCATGGTTACTCATTTACCTTACATATTTACATAGGATATTTTTTTCCTCTGGAAGCAATTTATATAGTTCAACTTGACCATGCAAAATCTAAATTGATGCTTCTGCATTTGATTTTTCCAGAATTCATTCTTTTTATTTTACATTTTCAAAGCAATGTATTTTAAAAAATATATATATTTTATTGATTCTTTTTATAGAGAGGAAAAGAGAGGGATAGAGAATTAGAAATATTGATGAGAGAGAAACTTCGATCAGCTGCTTCCTGCACACCTCCTATTGGGGATGTACCCGCAACCAAGGTACATGCCCTTGACCGGAATCAAATCTGGGACCTTTCAGTCCTCAGGCTGACGCTCTATCCACTGAGCCAAACAGGTTAGGGGAAAAGCAATGTCTTAAATGAGGAGTATAAGAATAGCCAAATGAGAGTTGTTTGGGTATTAAATAGTAAGCATAATTCACATTCTATTTTGTCTTCATTCACAAAATAAATTAGAAACACCTGAACTTTTAAATCAATCTACCTGCTTCTAATAATAACGTGAATTTAAACTATGTAATCAGAATATTCTAATATTTTTCTTAAAAGAAAACTACGCAGCCTGGCTGTTGTGGATCAGGGGTTGAGTGTCGACCTATGAACTAGAAGGTCATGGTTCAATTCCTGGTCAGAGCATATGCCAGGGTTGTGGGCTCTATCCCCTGTAGGGGGTGTGTAGGAAGCAACTGATCAATGATTCTCTTCACCATTGATGTTTCTATCTCTCCCTCTCGCTTCCTCTCTGAAATCAATAAAAAATATATTTAAAAAAAAGAAAAGTAAGCAGAAGTATTAACATATTTCTATAAATTTATCCCATGGAGAATGTCCCTAATTATTTACCTATAAAAATAAGTAAGCTATTGCATATTAATTCCCATTTAGGAAGTAACAAAAATAAAACAATGCTCTAAACCTGTTTGTCCATCTTCAAAATAGGAAAAATATTCACTGATCTGTTTTTGTGATCAGTAGTTATAGTTAATGTATGTTAGTGTAATACTAAGAATATTGTAACTCTCAACATCCTCAATATAGGCTATTTTTGTTATTATTTACAATAGTGAAATATAAGAGACATTTTATGAACATTACTGGAATGTATTAATGTGTTCATTTATACCATTTAGCCAAATAAATTATATGTTGAACAAAGTAGACAAAAGTCCTTATCTTTATTGGAGAGTACACTAAAATTATAAGAAAATAATAAGGTATGTTTTAAAATTATCAGAACCAAAGAACAAAGAAAAAGGATGCCCATTAGAGCAATGGCTGTTTGAGGTAGGAGTGTTTACTATTGTAGGTGGGGTGGTCAGTGAGCAGGTGACTTTTTAGTAGAGCCTTGAAGGTGGTGACATGATGATAGTTGTGTCTATGTAGAGGAAAATTATCCAGCCAGATAAAGAGCTCTGCAAAGGCCTTAGGGTAGGAGGATGCTGACAGGGAGATATTAAGGAGGTCACTAAAACACAATGAACAAGGGAGAGGAGTATAAAACATGGCCATAAAAGTAATGAGGAATTAGACCTTGCAAGGATTGGTGAGGCTTTGGCTTTCACTCTGAGTGAAATGCTGAGTAAAGGAGGTTTTAAGTATTGGGATGATGTTATCTGGCTTCTATCTGGAATGAACTTTCTGGTTACTTTGTCAAGAATCTATTGTAGGGGAGCAAGGTGATTGCAAGGAGGCCAGTTTGAAGGCTAAGACAGTATTCAGAGAAGAGATGATGAAGATAATAAAAATGGTGACTTTTTTGAATCATTTTTTAGATAAGAAAATATTATTTCATCTTTTCTGTTCTTATGTCTCATTGAAGTCTCCTTGATTCATTGTGTTTACCTTACAAGTTTTGTGGGGGTTTTAACTTTATTTTGTCAGACAAAATTCAATAAGCAGTTCATGAAATAACAGAAATAGAATAAACTGACCCAGTATTTCCACTTCTGAATATTATCCTAATTTTATATGAAAAAATGACTCATGTACAAAGGTAGGGCTATTGAAACATAAACAAAAAAGAATAAAGAAAGGAAACATTCTACATTTTCTACATTTTGAGTTTTAAAATCACTTAGTACCTTTATATTTTGTAATATTTTATAGTTTTTAAAAGTAATGCATTGGGAAAGAAAGAAAACACAAAATAACACACATGAATACAATATTTCACAAGTGAAAAAATATAAGGTACTTATATGGTGTATTAGTTTCCCAGGACTGCTGTAACAGATTATCATAAACTTGGCAATTTTAAACAACAGAAATTTATTCTCTCACAATTCTGGAAGCCCAGTGTGAACAGGGCCAGTGCTCCCTCTAAATGTTTTAGGAAGAATCTGTTCACACCTCTTTCAGCTTCTGGTGGCCCCAGGTATTCTGGACTTGTGGCAATATAACCCCAACTTATATCTTGTACTTAGATGGAAGTCTGTTTATCCCTCTGTGTCCATTCCTAGTAAGAACACCAGTCATTGGATTTAGGGCCCACTCTATATCCAGGATGATTTTACATCTGAATCCTAAACTAAAATACCCAATTTCTGAATAAGGTCACATTATGATCTTCTAGGTGGACATTACTTTTGGTATATGCTGTTTAGTCAACTATATATTGTATTATTGCAATACTCTCATATATTATGCAAAACTTGTGTTATCCTATATAATAAAAGCCTGAGTGGCATCACGCCCTCGCATGATGTTGTCACAAGATGGCTGCCGTGATATTGTCACAAGATGGCCGCCACAAGATGGCCAGCAGGGGAGGGCAGTTGGGTGCGACCAGTCCAGCAGGGGAGGGCAGTTGGGGGCGATCAGGCTGGCAGGGGAGCAGTTAGGTGGCAATCAGGCTGGTAGGCAGAAGTGGTTAGGGGCAGTCAGTCAGGCAGGCAGGCGAGCGGTTAGGAGCCAGCAGTACCGGATTGTGAGAGGGATGTGCAACTGCCAGTTTAGTCCTGATCCCACCTAAACCGGCAGTTGAACATCCCCCGAGGGGTCCCAGATTGGAGAGGGTGCAGTCCAGGCTGAGGGACACCCCCCATACACAAATTTCATGCACCGGGCCTCTAATATATTATATAAAACTAGAGGCCCGATGCACAAAATTCGTGCAAGGGCCTTGGCCCCCGCCGCAGGGGCAGCCACTTCTGCCTCAGCCCCTGCCTGTCGTGGCTTTGTCCAGAAGGAAGGACGTCCAGTCTAATTAGCATGTTATGCTTTTATTATTATAGATAAGTGGAAGAAATGTGTCTAGCTTGATTTTGCTTTAAAAGTAATATATTTTACTTTTTCATATTTTTTAGATTTTTTTTTAATTTTTCCAAATAAATGTGGAAAATTTATTACACTTGTTGAAAATTAAAAACAATAAGAATTCACTGGTCAGCATGGGTCAACAGCCAGTGGTACTAAGCAAAAATAATTTATTTTAGATCAGATAACTAAGTAGGATTGAGCATTAACATTTTGCTAGGAATGAGAAGTGACACGCTCTAACTAATGCTATAACGGTGTCACAATGATGTAGTACTGAGAATAGGCCACAAGGGATCAAGGATGAGGGTGGAAGCAAGTCTGAATGCTTCCCTTGTAGTTATCCAGCAAGTATATATTGTTAAGGTATCAGTACAGAGTGGTTACTCAAATCTTCATGTCCTGTGTCCTGCCCTTCCAGCATTTTGTAAAAGTCCTTGGTGGAAGCTACACTTGTTATGTATGATGCTCTAAGATGACACAAATCAGAATGGGGTGGCCATTTGATTAGTTGACAATTAAATTTCAACATTCTTTGGTTGCCAAATATGATACACCAAACTGGGTAGATTCTTGAATTTAGGTTATTGGATGAAAAATGTATAATCAATAATTGTATTATTTTGAATCTGTAGCTGTTTTATAGTGTATTAAACACACAATGGAAGGTATGTATCTAGATTTAATAAACTATAGTAATTGGAGTGTTCCTTTTTTGAGATTTGGCTAAATATAGTAAATCGAGAAAGAAATTATTGTTTTCTGTGAGCAAAGAAACATCTGACATTTCTGACAGATATTTTTGGATTATACACAAATCCTGAATTCCACCAGTTCAACAAATAAAATGAAATCTCCCTCTGATATTATTTTCAGTCCTGACTCTTACATAAGACATCAGATAGTTTGTCAAAAATTATGTCACAAGAGGCTAAAGCAGCTGTTATTTATGCCAAACTAATCTGTGAGGCTAGCATCAGCACAAGAAGTTCAAGTCCGAGGGACATAGGAGGCCTCCCCGTTGCCTGCCTGTCATTGCTGAGGGAAAGAAGGTTACAAAAGCAGCTGCTAACGGCACCGGAAGAGCTGCTTTCTGGGCATCACTGGGTTTTTAGCAGTGATTGTGAATCTGACCTATTCAACGTGGTTCACTTAACAAATATAACCTCAGAGGGGAGTACATATCCTCTGGTTTTCAATTTACCATGGGCAATGTAACAGGGAAAGTAGAAAGCAGATAGTGGAAAGTTAGTGAAAGTTACAGGCATTTCCTTCTGGAGAAAAAAAAGCCAATGTATAAATTTATACATATATGCACATATATAAAATAAATGGAGGAGAGGATGTTATATTTGCCATATATTAATGGGATATTTTTTTAAAATAAAGATATTTTATAGCAACCATATATGATTCAATTAAAATAAAATTAATAAGTGAATGTTTTTTTTCAAATGTAGATATCAGGTAAGAATTTGGGAAATATGACTCTGGAGCTCAACAGAGATGTGAGAGCTGAGAATCCACATTTGCTCTGGAGTACTTGCTAAAATTAGCAGCTCAGGAGCCAAACTGACAGAATTTGAATCCCTGAGCTGCTATGCACTCACTTTGTAAATTTGGCCAAGACACTATACTTCTCTAGTAAGTATTCAGTTTTTTCAGTTGCAAAGTGAAATTTAATTTTGTCCTGAGGATTAAATTACTCAATACATTTAGTGCCCATTTCTGTATTATTATTATTGTTACAAGTGCCCTGGTGCACAAAATTCGTGTGTGTGGGAGGTGTCCCTCAGCCCAGCCTGCACCCTCTCCAATCTGGGACCCCTCAAGGGATGTCTGACAGTCGGACATCCCTCTCACAATCCAGGACTGCTGGTTCCCAACCGCTTGCCTGCCTGCCTGCCTGCCTGCCTGCCTGATTGCCCCTAACTGCTTCTGCCTGCCAGCCTGATCACCCCCTAACCACTCCCTTGCCAGCCTGATCGACACCTAACTGCTCCCCTGCAGGCCCGGTCACCCCTAACTCTCCTCCCCTGCAGGCCAGGTCACCCCCAACTGGCCTCCCCTGCTGGTCCAGTCACCCCTAACAGCCCTCCACTGCCAGCCCAATTGCCCCTAACTGCCCTCCCCTGCCAGCCCAATTGCCCCTAACAGCTATCCCCTGCCGGCTTGATTGCCCCCAACTGCCCTCCCCTGCTGGCCTGGACACCCCTAACTGCCCTCCCTTGCCAGCTCGGTTGCCCCTAACTGCCCTCCCCTGCCAGCCTGGTCGCTCCCACCTGTCCTCCCCTGCAGGCCTGGTCACCCCCAACTGCCCTCCTCTGCTGGCCTGGCCCTCCAACTGCCCTCCCCTGCTGGCCATCTTGTGTCCACATGGGGGCGGCCATCTTGTGTGTTGGAGTGATGGTCAATTTGCATATTATCATTTTATTAGATAGGATTATTATTATTGATTAATGATGACAAAAGCTGATTAGATGAGACTATCTAATAAGTATAAATTATTTTTTTAAAAGAGCACAGAACCCTGGAAAACTGTCATATTTTGAAGTCAGGAAAGGATAGATGAGGCAATAAAGGTTAATGAAGGGAGTGCTCAGTGAAATAGGAAGCAAATCAGGAGTTTGTGTAGTCTTGTACAAGAAAAAAAATGTTTTGAGAAGGGAAAATTTGGCAGGCCAGCATGGCTCAGTGGTTGAGCATCAACCTATGAACCAGGAGGTCATGGTTCAATTCCAGTCAGGGCACATTCCTGGGTTGTGGGCTCGATCTCTAGTGTGGGGGAGAGGTGTGCAGGAGGCAGCCAATCAATGATTCTCTCTCATCATTCATGTTTCCATCTCTCCCTCTCTCTTCCCTCTAAAATCAATAAAAAATACATTTTAGCCGAAGGATAGAGCGTCGGCCTGTGGACTGAAGGGTCCTGGGTTCGGTTCCGGTCAGGGGCATGTACCTTGGTTGCGGGCACACCCCAGTGGGGGTTGTGCAGGAGGCAGCAGATCGATCTCTCTCATCGATGTTTCTAGCTCTCTATCCCTCTCCCTTCTTCTCTGTAAAAAATCAATAAAATGTATTTAAAAAATACATTTTAAAAAATTGAAGGGAAAATTGGTCATTGAAATTGCTCAGTGTTTGAGGAAAATGAAGAAAGAGGATTGTTCAAAGGGTTGATTCAGCAGAATGGATTCATTAGCATATTGGATAAAAGAGATTTCAGTGGATTGGTGGTGGGGGAAGAAAGCTGTAGAGGAGTGATGGGAAGGGGACCTGGAGGCACAGTAGTCAGGATGGAGTGTAGAGGCAACTCTGGAATTCTATTCCAAAGGTGAGCACAGGAATGCGAAGGTAGCTATAGAGTAAGATAGTATCAGGTGAGTTGTTTCTTCCCTCCAAAATGTGAGCATTTCTGTGGGCTGATAGAATTAATACAATAAATAGCAGGAACCAGGTTTCTGAGGTGGTGACAGCAGATAGGATCCAAAGTACAAGCAAAAAAGTTGACTTTAAATTTGTGCACCAAACTTGCAAAGGTGGCAGCATATTTGAATACAGATGGTTTTTGGTAAATTTGGTGGTGAGAAGATGATAGTTTTTAAAAAAATTTCTTATATTTTCTCAGTAAAATAAATAATAAGCTAGACCAACCATTGAGACTTGAAGGGGAAAGACTATTAAAGTTATAGTTTTTTATTAATACATTTTTATTGATTTTAGAGAATGGAAGGGAGAAGGAGAGAGAGATAGAACATCAACGATGAGAGAAAATCCTTGATTAGCTGCTTCCTGCTCGCTCCCTACTGGGGATGGGGCCAGAAACCCAGGCATGTGCCCTGATGGGGAATCAAACCTTGACCTCTTGGTTCCTGGGTCAAAGCTCAATCACTGAGCCACATTGGCCTGGCTAAAGTTATAGTTTTGAGGTAAAATTGAGGCTCACCATGTCCCCATAGCTTCTTAATGTATTTCTTGTATTTTTTCTATAATGTTTTGAAGTGTATAGACAGGTAAAACAGAAGGATTCGCAGATATATACAGATAGGGTTCTAAGACAAATACGTATGCCTTGTACTTTAATAAAATGTGGAATAAAAAAGGTGAGGGGAGCCAGACCGGTGTGGCTTAGTTGGTTGAGTGGGGTCCCCTGCACCAAGAGGTAGCCGGTTCGATTCCCAGTCAGGGTACATGCCTGGGTTTCGGACTTCATCCCCGGTAGGGGCCATGCAGGAGGCAATCAATGTTTCTCTTTCATCAATGTTTCTATAAAAAAATAAATAAATAAGAAAAAGAAATAAATAAAAACATATTTTTAAAAGAAGGTGAGGGGAGGCTAGATATAATTAAGAAATCAGGGCCATCCTTGATGTGGATGCAGTTATCTACAGAAAGTATAAATAAAAATGAGGAGAGGACTGGATACAAATTCTTGAGCAATGCCTCTATTTAGAAATTGTCAAGGAAACAAAACAGAACACTGAAACAAAGTGGTCAGAAGATTAGAAGACAGAGCAGGAGAGAGTAGAGAGTAATAAATAAATACCAGATTTCAAATAAGATTGGTCAGCGTATGTAGTTTCAAGTGGTCAAATGATAGTGTTAAAAGGACATTTGATTATTAATGGCTGAAGATAAAGCCATATCTATGAAGAAAAGTCATGAAACTAACAAGAGGGGTCATATACCAATCTGTACATTTTGTTGAAATTCATAAAACATTCAGTAAGAATACTAGAAGTTCCGGAGCTTTTGTTGGCATATAAAGAATTAATTGGTGCCAAGAAAGAGTAATTAATCAATATATTTAAGGGGTTCTAAGATTTTCAGTGAATGGTCACAAAATGGACATCGCAAAAGCACAAATAAATGAATGAACAAAAGCATAAAAAGTTTGGAGTCATCAAGTAACTACCACATTCAGATTTGTTCTTTAGTCAGATAGCCAGGAAGGCAAATTTTACATTATTCTTAAATAAATAAGAAATGTTTCCTGTAAGACTAAATATATTTGGTGCTCTGTACTCCAGGCTTATTACCTGGGAGAGGTGCATGTCTCCTTCTGAAGTTGAAAGGCTCTGCCAATAAGATAGGCTGTTAAGTGCCCTGGGTGTTGGTAAGGTTAAAGGATGGGAGAAACTGCCCTAACCGGTTTGGCTCAGTGGATAGAGCATTGGCCTGCGGACTCAACGGTCCCAGGTTCAATTCCGGTCAAGGGCATGTACCCAGTAGGGAGTGTGCAGGAGGCAGCTGATCCGATGTTTCTCTCTCATCGATGTTTCTTTTTTTTTTTTTTTTTCGCTAAAAGTATTACAAAGGGTATTACATAAGTGTCCTTTTTTCCCCCCCCGCCCTTGACAAGCCCCTGCCCTCCCTTACCCCCCAGTGTCTTATGTCCATTAGTTATGGTTATATGGATGCATACAAGTCCTTCGGTTGATCTCTTACTCCCCTCCCTCCTGTCCCCCAACCCTCCCTGGCCTTCCCACTGCAGTCCGACAATCAGTTTGAGGCAGCTCTGCCACTGTATTTATTATTGTTCAAAAGTTTGTAATGGTCTTAATTATCCATGAAAGAGTGAGATCATGTGGTATTTTTCCTTCATTGACTGGCTTGTTTCACTTATGTTTCTAACTCTCTATCCCTCTCCCTTCCTCTCTGTAAAAAAAATCAATAAAATATATTTTTTTATAAAAAAGGATGGGAGAAACTAGATTATATATCTTGTAAAAAAACAAACAACAAAAAAACAACAACAAAAAAACAACTCTTTGTAATTGGGTGGTTGTTCTTCAGATTGAAAATAAAAAAAGGACATATTATCTGTTAGGTTAAATCTACTTAGGTAGTTCAGGAAAACATAAAGTCATAAAAACAAACACACAAAAAGCCAGTAAATTGATGAAAAGTGCTGATTTGAGCTAATTCAAACATATAAATTAGTTCCTGAAAAACTTCTAAGATAAAAACTGCATCTTAAAATTAAATTATACATAGTCAGATGAAGTAAAAAAGAGGTATGATTTTTCAGATAGATGTTAAGTGCCTATAAGAAAGCATGATGGCTTAACAAATTTATCCCAAAGAAAATTGTTAGTGGAATGTCATAGGTTGTTTGAGCTTTTATCTTCCATAAAGCTTTTAGAGATATATCTAACTATTGTGCTGACTTTAAATTTAATGTCCTAAACTAACCCTAGTACAGACTATATGTATAATATAAAGTATCTTTTGTAAAAACAATTCAAAGTGTATACATGCTTCCCTGGAGTTGTGCCAACAAATTTTAGGGAGCAGATTTGCAACTTATAAACAGTAAGATGTAATCACAGCTGGGTTATTTTTGTGTTTGTGTGGGAAAGCAATAAACAGATATATAAATAAATGTAACTCATGCGATTTCCAATGTGAACAAAAATTTTTTAAAAATGATTTCAAGGGAAGGAAAAAGACTTTGTGATTAAATATAAAGCTTTAAATACGGTTCAGTCTATGATGAGATTTTAAAAATTATTTTTACCAAGACTCAAGTTTTAAGAAAAACTTAGCCAGGTGTGTCTGTGTGTCTCTCTGTGTGTGTGTGTTTAATATGTTTTTATTGATTTGAGAGAGAGGGAAAAACATCCATGTGAGAGAGAAACATTGATAGGCTGCCTCCTTCACACCCCCTACTGGGGACTGAATCTGCACCCTGAGCATGTGCCCTGACCTGGAATCAAACTAGCACTCATCATTGCACACTTCAGCCAAATGCGCCACACCGGCCAGGGCTAGCCAGGAGTTCTTTCCCTTTCAGTCTTTGCTCTCATCTGTAGAACTTGAGTTATTGGGTTTTGGAAGGGACTGGAGCAAAAGAGAATGGGATATCTTCTTCTCACATCAACTCTGTAACTCTCTGTCTGTAACTCCCTGACCCACACTAAAGCTGTTCCTACTAAGGTCACTATGTATGGTTCTAACTTGCTTAAAGCAAAAGGCACTTTATGGTGATTATCACAACTAGAATATTAAAAGGATATAATTGTTAATCTCTCCTTTTTATGATGTTTATGTTTAAATGTTGTTCATCTCTCCTTAAAAGACTTCATTCTCCTTTTGTCATGATATCACACACTCCTGTTACCTTTTTGCTCTACCAATTTTATTGTTTTGCAGGTTATGTTTCCTCTGCCCATCCCTTAAATATACTAGATCTCAATTATTTATATGCCGAGCTAAAGTAGTTATATCTAAGAACTAGGTCAGAGTTCCAGTTACTAAACCCATTGACAGTTTTACCTGATATCCCCTGGGCCTATTTTAAAGTAAGTCCTTCATCTTCACCCTGCCACTGTGCTTCCTGTCTGTCTCTGCTCTTCAGTGCAGCTTGTCTAACCTAGATACCGACCCAGGAGTGAAACTTCACTCTTTATCCTTCCTTATTCCTCTATCACCTCTGAAATCCAGTCTATCCCCAATCCTCTAGGTCTCATTGCAGAGAAGATAGTTCTGCCTGGCTTTCTGCTCACCCACTTAAGATAATTCTATAATTTCTTACTCCTCCCAAAATAAGGTATTATAATGCTGATGGAGCAGAGTCTAGGCTATTGATGGACTCCTGTGCATTAATGGGCATGATCCCTGTGCATGATTGCAAATGGTACATTTTGGTTCTTCTTCTTTTGTGTGAACATGATATTCCATGGTTTGGGTTTCCATAGGCAGCTAGAAGGTACCATGATAATAAAATTTGAAATTTGGCTTTGGATTTAAGGAAATTTAAGACATATATAAACCAAAATTGAACTCTAATTCTTCTTCCTCAATTATGTGCATTATATATATTTATATTAGAGACTCGGTGCATGAATTCATGCACCAGTGGGGTCCCTCAGCCTGGCCTGCAAGATCGGGCGGAAACCGGCTCTCCAACATCCCTTGAGGGGTCCCGGATTGCGAGAGGGCACAGGCCAGGCTGAGGGACCCCACTGGTGCATGATCGGGGCGGGGAGGGATGCGGGAGGTTAGCCAGCCAGGAGGGACCACGGGAGGACTCCAGGGCATGTCTGGCCTATCTTGCTCAGTCCCGATCAGCCAGACCCCAGCAGCAAGCTAACCTACTGGTTGGAGCGTCTTCCCCCTGGTGGTCAGTGCACATCATAGTGAGCAGTTGAGCGGCCTTAGCATATCATTAGCATTATGTTTTGATTGGTTGAACAGACAACCAGGCGACCGGGCACTTAGCATATTAGGCTTTTATTATATAGGATATACATATATGTATTTATTTTTCAGAAACTATTACCAATAATCCAGTTGGCTCATAAGAATCTTGGCAATAATCTTTTAAATTTCTTGTCCCCTTCCTCTTTCCTTTATATTTAATTCACCTATGGGTCTTATACTCCATTAATATATATCAAGTCAACTAATTTCTTTACTCTTCAGTATCTACTTAATCTTAGTGATCATCTTCTCTAATCTTTATTATTGTAACCCCCTCTCCATGGTCTCTGTGCTTCCACTCTCACCCACTCATGTGGCAGTGAGAATGAGATTCATTAAGAAGTGAAAAAACAACATGCTACTGGTAAAAGTGAAAAGAAGTAAGAGAGAAAAATCAGTATTTCATATATGCACTTTTTTCTGCTAGTAAACTGGCCATTATTCTTTTTCCTGAAACTATTCCCCTTCCCCCTAAAATATTGCTATACACAGCAAATAATATGTACTAAATTCTCACTTTTCCCCTCTGAAGCTCTGAGGCATTTTCTTGTACTTTGAAATGATTTCCAGCTACAGTCTTACCTAATGTCTTTCTAGAAAATCACAGATACCCCATTTTCTGATCTGTTGTATTTGTTACAATATCTCCCACTGAATTCCTGAACCAGTGACACAAATATTACATTTATATCTAGTTATAGCAATAACTCAATTTAAGATTCAATGTTTTTATTAATAATAATCAAACTAATTGCTATAACAAATACATGCCAAAATATATAATACCTCAAATAATATAGAAGTTTATTTCTCAATAATCTAAAAGTCAAAGAGGTTCCTAAAATAGATGGGGGAAGATTTTCTCTATCAGGTGGTACAGGGGCTCAGAATATTTAATTTTATTTTGAGGATTATCCATCCTCTGAGAATTTACCATCATACACATCTAGATAGCACGAGGAGAAAGAGGCATTGTATCACACCTTTTACTTAACAATGTTGTCCCTGAATGGTTTCCAGTCTCATACCGTTGGAGGAAACTCAGGCATGTGGTTCTGTCTTCTGAAATGGTGTCTGCACATAATACTGCTGCTCTGTGTTCAGGAAAAATATAGGTAAATAAATGAAATTTTTTCTGGCAAAAGGTAGTAATCATTTGATTGAGAACACATGACTTAACTTTTAGAATAATCTCTAAAAGCTAAAAACCAGAGTTTTGTGTTTTACAATTTAATATCAGGAAAAAACGACCATCCAAGATGATAAATTTAAAAAAAATATGTCAAGAAAGGCAAGAAAAAAATGAAATGATGGGACAAATAAAAAGAACAAACTAAAATAGATTAAATCTAAATATATCAGTATTTGCATTAAATCTAAATGTATGAAATATTCCAATTAAATAAAATAGTTTATAAGATTGAATATAAACACAATATAAACACACCAGTGAAACTCTAAAATAAATAGATGCAGAAGGAATGAATACAAAACAATAAAAAAGTGTATAAAAAGGAAATAACAAAAGAAATCTACCAAAGCTCTTGTAATATTTTAAAAGTATAATAGAAAAAGCATAATTAGAGATAAGGAGTGGATTTTGTGACATATATTGTACAATTTTCTGTTCATTAACTTAAATTTAACATCAGACAAAAATATCAGAATATATAAATATCATAATATTTGAATATTATTATAAACAAGTTTGACCTATAGGACATATAGGAAACAATGTACTCAGCATTTAAAGAACCCATATTTGAGACCATACCAATTAAAAAAATACACTGTAACAAACAATATTTTAAAAACTTTCAAAAGATTTTAATCATACATAGAGTATTTTCTGACATTATTACAATTTTTTACATATATTAGAATAAATGTAATTATAAAATTCTCATATGTTTGGAAACTTTCATTTTGAAATGTTATTTTAAATTATTCATTGGACAATAAAATAATCAGAATGGAAATTAGAAAATATTTTAACTTAATTATAGTGAAGACTAACTGGTTAGTGTTTTAACCTTTCTAAATGTAATTTTCATCCTTGAGTGCATTTATTAGAAAATATGCTTAAAGACTTAATGAGCTAAGCATTCAGTTTATGAAATAATAATAAACAACTCCCAGCAACATAAATTCCAAAAACAATGGAAGTAATATAAAATTAATGTTAAAAAAGAAATTAACAAAGTGGAAAAAATGCTGTAAAGAGATTAAACAAGCCAATTTGGAAAGATGAGTTGGTAAATTTGTGGCAAGATCAATGATGATAAAAAGAAATAAAGCAAATAATCAATACTTTAAATTGCATAAGGAAATCTTTCTACAGAGAATACAAATAAAAACAAATAAAAGGATATCTTGTATAATTTTATGTCAATAAATTAGAAACTACCTTTCCAGGTTTCATTCAAGTAGCCAAATGATACAGAGTATTAAAAGGAAATTTGATTATTAATGGTTTAAGATAAACCCCTATCTTATAGCACTTATTGCATTTTAATTGTCTTGTCTATCTCCACCACTGCATTGTGCAAATTGGGTCTTATTGGTATATTCTTAGAGCTTAGCTCAGAGCTCAGCTCACATAGTAGACAATAAATATTTCCAGAAGGGGAGAGGAAGGAAGGAAGGGGGATAGGAAAAGAAAGAAGGAAGGAGAGGAATGAAGAAAGGGAGGAATGGAGGAAATGGTAGGAGGGAAGAAGAGGAAAGGATGCTTAATGCATCAGGCAATGCAATAAGAGAGTGGTTGACAAATGCTTCCTGTAAAGGGTCAGGTAGTATATATTTTACGGCAATATGGTCTCTGTCCAATCTATTCAACTCTGCCATTGCACCACAAAAATATATCACATTATAATAAATCTGTATTTTCTGAAATAGGGAGCTGGGGGGATTTGGCCATAGTTTTCTGGCCACTGCATTTGGGGCTTCACTTACATTATGTAATTAATTCTCACAACAACTGTGTGATCAATGAGCCCAAAACCAAAAGATTATATAATTTATCCCCAAACCAAAAAAACTAAGAGTAGTGAAGTTCAAGGCATGCTTAACTCTACAGAGAAGAGAAAATGAGAGTCAGAATACTATTGACTATCTACTTTGCATCTCTTTATTATGTTAGAAATCTATAGATTAATAAAAATGTGCACAAGATTCGATAGATAGTATTTACTACTAATCTTAGTTCTTATTAACTAAAGACCTCAAGTTCTTAACTATTGTCACATGAGTTTATTAAATTAATAACTTTCTCATTTCTGATTTTTTTGCTCTTTGTTGTGAAAAAGCTTTCATAACCATTAAAAAGTCTATTGTTCTTTATTTTGGTCCTCTTAATACAAAATACCAGCTAAGTTAATGATTTCACTATCACAGGAAAGTAGGTAGTCATATATTGCTTAGCCTTTACATGTATACAAAGCAAACAAATATAAAACACCCACATATTATCAAGCATTCAGGAGTAGGAATAAGCATAAAGAAAGAGTATACTATTTTATATAGGTTCAGAGATGTCTATTTGTCAGATCAGAATCTTAGAGAAAGGGTTTGAATTTTTTAAAATTATAGTTATGTGTCTATGCCAATGAATAAAAATAATATTGAAGTAGACACTGAATAAAGCTGAGAAGTGTCAAAATAAAATGGCTGCTAAACATATCATTGTATGTTATACTCAATGTCTCTTAGCTTCAGTCTGTGAGTGAAGACATACATGTATTGGAGTTAATAGCTCAGTAACACAATATGAAAAGCAATTACTGTAAGAACTTATAAGGGACAGAAGAACTGAATTTGACTTCCTAAACTTTTAAAACTGTTGGGCCATAATCTCTTCCCTATTACTATGTATGGGGCTTTGGACAATAAATTTAAGTAGTCTAAATCGTGATTGACTAATCTGTTTAAAACACTGTAGAGTGAAATTAGGACCTGAATAGACACGTCTCCAAAGAGGACATACAGATGTCCAAGAGACATATAAAAAAATGCTCAAAGTCAGAGAGAGGCAAATTAAAATGACAATGAGCTATCACCTCCCACCTCCCAGAATGGCTATCATCAACAAATCAACAAATGATACGGGGTGGCAAGGATGTGGAGAAGAAGGAACCCTACTACACTGCAGGTGAGAATTCAGACTGGTGAAGCCACTATGGAAAACAGTATGGGGTAACCTCAAAAATTAAAAATGGAACTGCCATTTGACCCAGTGATCCCACTTCTAGGAATATATCCTACCAAACCTGAAACAACAATCAGAAAGAATATATGTATCCCTATGTTCATAGCAGTGCAATTTACAATAGCTAAGATCTGGGAACAGCCCAAGTGCCCATCAGTAGATGAGTGGATAAAAAAGCTGTGGCACATTTGCACAATAGATTACTATGCAGATGTAAAAAAGATGGATCTCTTGCCCTGGCCAGTGTTTCTTAGTAGTTAGAGCCTTCCAGAGCACTTAAGAGTCTTGGGTTTGATTCCTGGTCAAGGGCATGTGCCTGGGTTCCAGGTTTGATACCAAGCCCTGTCAGGGCATGTGCGAGGGGCAACCAATTGATTTGTCTCACATTGATGTCTCTCTCTCTCTTTCTCTCTCTCTGTCTGTCTCTCTCTGTCTCTCTCTCTCTCTCTCTCTCTCTCCCTTTCTCCCTCTCCCCTCCCCTCCCCTCCCCACTCCCCTTCCCTTTCACTCTCTCTAACACAGCAACAGAAAAATATCCTGGGTGAGGGTTAACAATAAACAAAAAAAAAGAAGAGGAGGAAGGATCTCTTACCCTTTGAGATAGCATGAAAGGACCTGGGGAGTATTATGTTAAATGAAATAAGTCAGTCAGAGAAAGACAAGAATCATATGATCTCACTCATATGTGTAATGGACGGAACAAAATAAACTGATGAACAAAATAGATCCAGAGATATAGAAGCATGGAACATACTGAGGAGTCTCAGAGGGAAGGATGTGTGAGGTGGGGAGTGGAGCAGGGTGGGAGGTGGCGGGGGTGAATGGGGGAAAAAAGGAGACATCTGTAAAACTTTCAATAATAAAGATAAATTAAAAATTGCTGTTATAATAATAATGGCAGCTGAATCCACTGATCCCATCCTTATTTAGCTTTACTAAAGAAGCAAAATTGTTTTTGTTTTCTTTCATGTTTGATTTAGGCTAAAGGCGCCATGAGTATATTTATCACTAGGGACTTCAGCTGACAGACAGGTGTGACAACAAAAATATGCAACCTGTGCTTTTGGAACAAAGCTTCTTAAACAGAATTGATAGTTTCCTTTTAGTAAACAAGGAGATTGGCATATCAGCATAGCATTACTCTGCGTGGTTTAGGGTAGGAGAGACAATGGAGGGGATGAGTGTTTCCAGGAATGAGGGTAGAGACACTATATATTCTTTTGTAACCAATGAGAATTAAGAGTAAAACATCAGCCAGGAGAAAGCAGTGATAATGAGGATCTATAACAAGATTATAGGAGAATTAATGGTGTAGAATTAATGGTGTATACATATATACACATGCATATATATGTACATCTATAATAAAAAAAGTATAATATGCTAATTAGACCGGACAGCTGAACGACCTTCCGGATGTCATTCCGGACATCCTTCCAGACGAAGCCACCACGGAGGGAGCTGAGGCAGAGGCAGTTAGGTGTGATCAGGCAGGCAGGCGAGCCGTTAGGGGCGATCAGGCAGACAGGCAGATTGGTTAGGGGCGATCAGGCAGACAGACAGATTGGTTAGGGGCAATCAGGCAGGCAGGTAGGTGAGCGGTTAGGAGCCAGTGGTCCCAGATTGCAAGGGGGATGTCCGACTGCCAGTTTAGGCCTGATCTACAGGGATCCCGAGGGGTCCCAGATTATGAGACGGTGCAGGCAGGCTGAGGAACCCCCCACCCCTGGTGCAAGAATTTTGTGCACCAGGCCTCTAATATATATATTCGATGTGTGTACATATGTGTGTGTG
>NW_005871299.1:1702944-1758483 GCF_000147115.1 Myotis lucifugus
ATGTGTGTATATATATATATATATATATATATATATATATATATATCCTAATAACTATATACTTAGGTGTAATACAATTCTACAATATACTCATATAAGTGAGAGAAGACTTCAGTCTCATGTTTCCTGGATAGTATAATTTAAAATTTAACTCAGTTCTAAGAAGCTTGTTATTGGTCCTGACATTACTATTAATTATATAGTTTTCTATACATGGTTAATTGTGATTAAACACAAGTACCTTGACTGTCCAATTCTACTGTTAACTCAAGAAACTTGTACTAGGTACTATCAATTCATGCTAAATGCCTGGTTAAGTACTTTACATGCATTATCTCTTAATTCTTAACACAACTCATATCACATACATGCTTTAGCCATTGTCATGTCATTGTTGAACAGACTGAGAGTGATGGAGCTGAATTACCCTTGCCTAAGGTCACTCTGCTGGTATGTAATCCAGAGATTTCTGACTGCCAAAGCCCATACTTTTAGCCATTCTACCATATTTTTTAAGAGGCGTATTATTTCAGACATGCTGCCACTTTAACATTTACATATTCCATAAGAGTTTTTGTGACTGCTATTATAGTTATGTAGATGAAAAGCAAAAAAAAAGTTTCTGATGAAAACTGTTAAAGCACAAAATTCAACTGAGTGAATTTGAAGATCTAATTGGCTCTATTAAGCAATTCATGAATCTGGCAGCATCCCATCTCGCAACCAGAAGGGCTGTTCAAGGGGCTGTACCAAATGAAAGGTTTTTATGGAAAGGAGGGTAGCACAAGGGAGCTGTTAGCAAAAGAAAAGACAGGATTATTTTGAGGTCAGGACACCTTTTTTGAGGAGAAGGGAATGGCAAGGTTTTTATTATGCAGATTGCCTCTTCTTTCTCTGAGGGACTAGAGGGTCCATGTGACAGATTACTTCATTGGTGTTGACCAGAAAATACCAGACGGGTGGAATAAGATTACATTTCTGGTGACAGTTGGAACTGCTGTTGAGTCAGGCATTAAGTCTAGATTTGTTATCAGGGGCTTTTAGCACCAGTGACTCCATATTGGGCCTGTGGCTTTTCTCTTTAATAAACAATTGAGCAAGCCACTCTTGGCTGATATTAGTGAGCAAGGCCAGGTGAGACGTCATTCACATGGTTGTTATAAGTGACTGCAATTGAAATTTGATTCTCTATTTGGCAAAATAGTCTATAATTTAAATATGGCTGGGGGGAAAAAAACCTATTAAAAGGTAAATTGTTTACCCAGAAAACACAAAACCTGTTCCTTTTACTATTCCTCTTTCAGCAAACTGTCACACTAAACTTAACCATTCCTACAAAACATGCAACTAAACTTGTTTGAGCAAATTCAAACATTTGCACAAATAAATAGACATAGCAATGTGTCATAAAATTTTGCCAATTTACAATGCCTATATTACTTCATAACAAGATATTTCTTTATTTAAGAGCTATTTTATTTCCTCTTTACAATTTTCAACATGCATTTCTCTCCCCCTTTAAAAACCAGTAATGTGTGGAGGAACGTGTCAGCTTAAGCACAGGTTGTAAGGGTCCCAATTTCCAGTGAACATAAACCGCACCGATACAACTTTCTGTGGTTCCTTTTTGCATATGTTTGAATATTATTCACAATGGGAAATCTTTTCTATAGAAACACTTTAAAATACGATGGCTGACTGTTACCAGGTGAATGCTTCTTTTTAAACATAGCCTTTTATAATCACATATACTCTTTCTCCTTTTCCATGTCAGTCCAGTCGTGGTAAAAATGAACAAAAATACAAAATTCAGTATAATTTTACCCTTCACATCAGCAAGGGAACAATGGCAAGTGGCTTTGAACTGTTCTTCCACCCAGCATTTCAGTTACTGTTGAGATGAATAGGTACAATAGGGGTTCAAATTTTCCGGGCCAAAGTGTAATGGTGCCCAGTGCTGCTCCTTTCTGAACGAACCATACACCTATGGACAAAGCCTCCTGTCTGTTACCATGGCCCTGAATAAAGTGGCTGATGAGCACGTGAGCCTGTTTCAAGCTGTAAAAAGGAAGAACTTACATTCCAGTTAACGGCACTGTCTCTTCCTGGTACGGATTATGCCAGCTGAGATAATCAATAACTTATCAGGCTGCCGAGAGCCCATTAGCATGTGGTTAACATGCTGGTGCTCACAGCAGTGTTCTTAAATGTGGGAGGTGGCCCTTCGGTATAACACACACTTTAATAGTTTAAGCTCAATAATCATAATTCCTGTTTAACATGGTATTAGATTGATTATAAGTGAGAAGATTGTTTTCATGATCTATGTAATCTACTCTATCAATAAAAATAGAACTGAAGGCTCTTGGTACAATTCATTTCTCACTTCCATTTACAAGTGGGCTCTAAATATAAGGAATCAGGCTGGCCCAATTAATCACAGCACTGAACAATGTGTCTACCTGAAAAGAATGTAAAACCACTGCTATACGAAAGTTTAATTTAAACCCTAGGGCCAAATTAAACAGCCTTTCAAATACAGAGATTATTGTCCATTAACAGCAAAACACTATTATGTCTTTTTTTATAAATTCCAATTTAGGAAATTATTTCCAGAAAAAAGGGAAATATAACAAATTTGCTAAACCATTGGAGGGGTTCGAATCATATTGCTGTCACATGTTAGCACGAACAAAATAATGACAAGAAGAAATAAAATCAGTCTACTAGGAAGCATTTAAGATCCCAAATTTTTCATTTGCATCCTCTGAGTGACAAAGACCAGGTTTTGCATCTGGTGTCTGTGAACTAACTGCATTTGCCACTGTCTACTCCTTAAATGCAAAAACAGTTAAGTGAGTGAGCAGGATGCAATATTTCATGTACTGTTCCCACGTTGGGATTGTCATATTGCATCTGTGGGATTAAATCTTTTAAGGAGTTGTCAAATTTAATTGGTGAATTTGCACAGTTCTGGTTTGCTGGATACATCACACCACCAAGATCTTTTTCTTTTATCGCTTTCTGTTAACTCCATGATTTAAATATTGCCATCTGTGAATAAAGCCTGCAGAATTAAGCAAGCAGCTTTAGTAAATTAAAATCTTAACTGATGCATAATCTGAAGGTTTGAACATTGCTTATTTGATGTTTGGTATATTTACCTTTCTTTTCTCATGGCAGGTATCATATTTTGTACATGTTCAGTATAGTAGAAGGTCTTATCAACATTTTGGTAAACTATTCAAAAAAGAGCAACATCTTTAACATCACACAGTGCTTTCAAGAATAAGGACAAATACTGAAAATGATTACTTCAAATGAAATCCAACTTTTCTCCCCAGGTACAAAATCTGTATTGTCTGAGACCTAACACTCCACTGGCATTACACCTGCGAAGTTTGCTTTCACGGCCTCACACATCCACGTTCTTATGTTCTTCATCTCTGTGGCTTTTCTTCGGGTCTTGGCTTACATTCAGCTTCCACAAGATGTACAGACAGTTTTCTCAAACATCCTAAGCTAGCCCTCTCCAGTTGTTCTCAATAATCCCCCAAAGGTGTTTTCCCTCAACATTATTAAAAGTTATAATCCTATAATTAAAATTGTGTTTCTTTGTATATTACATGTTTACTCACAGAATGTGCATTTCGCAAGGACAGGGACAATGGTTTTTTGTTTGTTTCTACTAGTATAGATCCAGCATCTGGTAGAGTGCTGGCAAGCAGTAGTGGAGATGGAGTGATAGGGAGAGTACAGGAAAGTTAACTAACTAATAATAATAATATTTATAATAGCTAACATTTTCTGAGTTTTTTTATGCCAGGCACTGTGCAAGGGGATTTACATTATCTCAGTTAATTGTTAAAGCAATCCTTGGAGGTAGATGCTACTATTATCTAAAGTTGGCAGAGGGAGACTTGAGGCTTAGAGAGGTTAAGTAACTTATTCAGGGTCATAAAATTAATTATGTTAGCACCAGGATTTACACCCTGGCCATCCCACTCTGGAGCTGCTCAGTCAGAAGCTGTGTGTGTGTGTGTCTGTCTGTCACTTTCTCTCTCCTACTCTGCCCCTCTCTTGCCTCTCTATAAAAATCAATGGAAAATTTATCCTCCAGTGAGGATTGAAAAAACAAAAAATGTTCTGTGTTGAACATAAGCAGATTCCTGTCTAAGGACTGCTTTGAAGACTTTTCTCACTATCTTGGACATCAGAGTAACAGCGTAATACTAAACACAGAGTAATACTAAAGTAAAATGCCTACAGACCTCAGCAGCCATCATGGATTTTAGCAGCTGAATCTGCCAGTGGGATGGAGAGAAGATGCACCATTCTGAGTGTTCTCTTTCAGGTGGGAGACAGAAGTGGAGCTTACACTCAACATTCCAGCATACTGCCCAAGGCAAAAGAGCAGGCGGATTTTAGAACCAACCATAGTTCTGTGGAATTTGGAGAAAGAGAATAATCCTGAGAATTCTCTCCCCAGAAGGGATAGGAAGTAGTGGACCATGCATATCCATTAAAAAAAATAATAATAAAGAAGGATTGAGAGAATCCCAGACTCGCTAGCCAGGTGCATTGGTGACAGCCTTTCCCTGCCAAAGCCAGTCCATGAAGACAGGGAGAGATCATTGTCTCATCAAATGCACAGAAATCAATACAAAGCTACAGGGAACATAACGAATCTGGGAAATATGGCACTACCTAAGGTACAAAAGTAAATCAGGAGTGAAGAACCCTAGAGTAATGGAGATCTATGAACTGCCTGACAAATAATTCAAAATGATTGTCTTAAAGAAGCTCAGTGAGCTCTAAGAAAGCACAGATAGACAAGTAAACAGAGTCAAAAAAATGATAAATGAACAAAATGAGAATATCAACTATGAGATGGAAACTAAAAATTAACTAAACAGAATTCAGGAGCTTAAGAATATAATGGCAAACTGAAAAATTCTATTATAAGAGAGATTCACCAGCTGACTTAATTGTGAAGAAGAATCAGTGAACTTAATGATAGGTCATTTGAAATTAACCAAAGAAGCAAAAAAAAAAAAAAAAGCAAAGAAGAATGTCTAGGTTAGAGAAATAGATGACAGCAACATTACCTAATCAGAACTAGCATACTTATAGCTATAATATCGGGAAAACAATCTCCCCATAAAATATTGGTAATGAGACTTATTACCAAGAGGGTAGTAGGAAGTAGGAAGCATAGACCAAAAGGAGATATTTCATGGGAATCAGTCTTGCCAATACAATAGATGGTCCAGATTCAGAAATGCTTCTAAGGCCATAATACATCTCAGAGTTTTTATAGAGGAGCTGGATACATCTTTTATACCTCATCCTATATAATAAAAGGCTAATATGCAAATCAACCGAATGGCAGAACAACTGGTTGCTATGATGTGCACTGACCACCAGGGGGCAGATGCTCAACATAGGAGCTGCCCCCTGATGGTCAGTGTGCTCCCACAGGGGGAGTGCTGCTCAGTCAGAAGCTGGGCTCACAGCTGGAGAGCACAACAGCGATGGAGGGAGCCTCTCCCACCTCCGTGGCAGCGCTAAGGGTGTCTGTGGGGAGCAGACCTAAGCCATCAGTGGGACATCCCCTGAAGGCTCCTGGACTTCAAGAGGGCTCAGGCAGGGCTGAGGGACACCCCCTCCCCAAGTGCACAAATTTTGTGCACTGGGCCTCTAGTTTTATATAACTATATGTAGAAATATGTGTAGTATTAACTATTCCATTTGATGCATTCATTTCCAGTAAAATTTTATGTGAATATGACAATATCCAAATTAAAGAATCACTGAAAATGTTGTTAATATTAGATCCTGATAGGGTTAGATTGCACCTAAATATTAGAGCCTACAATAAATATAACTAAGAATACTTTTGGTTTTATGTATGTATGGAAAATGATAACAGTCATTTAAAATGTTAACTAATATGTAGTTAAAAGGAATGTACAATGGGATTTAAACTGTGGAATAAATAGTATAAATCAAAACTAGTATTATATTTTAAATAATGAATGCATCCTTTAAAAAGTTATAGATTCCTTTTACATGGAATTTTAGAATTAATAATAACAGAAATTATCCACAATCTTATTTATAATATTAATTTTTCACTTTATTTGACCCTGAATCTGTCCAATTATTCAGGCTTTGATTTCTTTAAGAATGTGACTTTCTTATATGTTGGTGAAAAAATCTGAAAATTATGAAAAAAAAATGCTTATCTGAAATTTGGAAGACCTAACCTACAAAAAAATCCATTTTCAAACACTTGGTTATCCATGAAGCTTTTTCAAATCCTTTTGAACCAGAGGCAGTATAATTTGATTTTAATCCTTAGCTTTGAAGTCAAACATCGCTTCAGATTAGCACAAAATAAATGGTGGGGGATCAGTGGAGAAATAAAAACCCCATTACAATATATGACATCATATTCTCTGTTGCATAACTTTCAACTATCACATACAGTAAAGATGTTTAAGTTGTGCCCTGATCTGATTTTAGGTTCTACCTAAGCCCATTTCAATATGGAATAAATAATAAGGATTCTGATTCCTATTACCAGTTTCCTAAAGTTGAGCAGTTTATATTTTGTCACTGCACTTCAGTTTTTCTCTTCTATCATATGAGACTATACTATTATTTCCCAAATACAATTGGCACATAGTAAACACTCAATGAATGGAAGTGATTATTAAAATTCTCATTTTTTATTTTCTTCCTTTGAACTCCTGCCCTTCCCCCGCCATCAACATTTTCTGGTGTTTATCTCTGAATCCTAAGCTCCTTGAGCCACTCAATGAGTATTTGATGCAGCTTGGTATAGTGCTTTGGTTTTCAAATATCAGCATGCACAGAACCAGGAAAGGTTGTTAAAAATACAGATCCCTAGCTTGTGCCCCTATGCTTTCTGACCAGTAGGTCTATGGTGAGATCTGCAAATTTGTGTTTCTCTCACTTTCCTAAGTGATGCTGTTGCCGCTGGTCTGGGGACTGTATCTGAGAACTATTTATATATGGTGAGAAATTGAATTGACATTGGAGTCAGTTATACTGGTACTAAAATCCTCACTAAAGTACATGGTAGTATTTTAAAACTTAGTAAGTTACCTCAGTTCCTTTAGAGTGCCACTCCTCTCTTGCAGGTAAAGAGAGTAGATATTCAGTATTAAACCCGCTTTGCTTAGAAACTCAGTGAATTAACTGTGCCTTCCCTGGTCCTAAGGTTGGATGGCCTGGGACACCCCAACAGCCCCCTCATCAGTACCTTTCTGAAGCCCTGTTGTTCTTCTGTCCTCCTCTGGACTATTGATAGCTCAGTAGAAGTTCTGCTTGTAATTCCCAGTCAACCCCTATCCCTGCTCCCCTCTAACCACCCTCCAGTCCCAGGATGGGTCTGATTTTATTCATGCTTTTGTGTCTAACCTGGATTAAACTCTCAGCTGGACACTGACTCAGAATCTACTTCCTACTCAGAGACTATATGACCCCAGAACTGTGCCAGGTATTGTACTTGGGGAATAAAACATCTTTTTGAGCAGTAGATGGTCTAGTGCCGTGGTCGGCAAACTGCGGCTCGCGAGCCACATGCGGCTCTTTGGCCCCTTGAGTGTGGCTCTTCCTAAGCCTTAGGAGTACCCTAATTAAGTTAATAACAATGTACCTACCTATATAGGTTGAGTTTAAAAAATTTGGCTCTCAAAAGAAATTTCAATCGTTGTACTGTTGATATTTGGCTCTGTGGACTAATGAGTTTGCTGACCACTGGTCTAGTGAATTCAAGAGAAAGGTTAAAGCCTAAGTAAATAAATGTGCCAATCCTATACAGTGATATTTGATATAAGAAGAGGCTTCAAATTACCAGGAAGAGAAATAGTACAGTGCAGTGAAGGGCGGACACTTAGAAAGAAACCGCATTTCTCTGGAGTTTACCTAACTACTGCGCTACTAACTGCTGCAATTGTTAGTCACTCAGGCAGTGGAGAGGTCACTTGTAAGAGTTCCTGAAAAATTATCTGGTCTCTGGCCAGAATCACCTGTAACTATTGAGACAGTCTCAGATTTACTCGGTACTGTTTGGAGTACAGACATCACAATCCACTTTCTCTTCCATCCCACGGGAACGGGCTCAGCTCAGTCAGAGACCCCATCGTTTTAAATTCATCATTTCACTCTGTACTGACGACCGGACAACAAAAATGTGTCCTCACATTATGGGTATTTTCACCTTTTTTGTTTTGTAAAAATTCTTAACCAATAAGTGACAAGCTGAAAATACGACTTTATTTTGGTTTGTATTTTAAGGACTTCTATATTGGAGCATATCTACATGTGGACAATACTAAATATTGCTATTTGTCATTACTTCCATTTCCTTTTGCTAAAAAAGTCCAATATGACTGTAGCCGTTCACTCTGAGACGTTTGGAGATAGTGATTCCCCGTGAAGTGAGGCGGAGGCATCAACCAAGGCAAAGGCCCACATCTTCAAAGAGCTGGCAGGAAATGTATTAATGAATTATTTGTTTCTAAGGACCAAGTGCCTTAAGGCACGTTAAGGATCCAGACCCCAGTGCTATGTACTTTTGAAAAACTAAAAGTGACAGGACGGAATCTGGATAGCTTTTAACTGCGGGAAACAGGTGCATGCCATCGCTTGCATTTCCCTGACATGCGTTCGGCGCTATTCATCAACCTGGTTCTTTTCTTCTCTGGCCTAACCTTTCGGTGACAGTAAACATGACTTGACAGAGGGTCTGACACAGAAATTACATGATCTTTAACCTTTTTCTGATTTGTGACAGGTTTGGGACACATCTGGACTAATCCATCAGGGAGGAAAAATACCCTTGGAATTATAATATGACAGTGATCTTCAAGAGCAAACAGCCTTGTGTTTGTGTAAACTCCTTTCCAGATTAAAACAAAATGAACAGAAGAGTAATGTTCTACCTAACGAAGCTCATTTAGTTAGAGTAAAAGGAACATTTTCCATCACACGAAAGGCAATAATAGTTCGGCATGCATTTTTGAAGTGCTCATGTAGCAACAAAGCCTCTTGGAAAATAGATGATAAATTAATTCTCTGACTTTAATATTAAATAGAGATGTGTGTGTAACTGAGAAAACAAAGAGACTGTAGACATCTGTGGAATTTAGGCATTTAAAGAGTTGAGGTGATTGATATAAATATATCTGTAGGTGAAAATGTCCTTATAAATAAGAACATTTTGACTTTCCTGAAAAAAAAATTTGCTCGATAAAAATACAAACTAAATGAAAGGGGGGGAATTATATTCAATTGTAAACATTTAAGGTTCTCCTATACTCTGGGGTAGAAAATAGGTGTTTTCTAATTTCCTTTATTTTTTTCTTTTTATCAGGCAAATTTGTATAATCTTTTGGAACTAGAAAAAATCTTGGAAATCCAGTTTAGTAACCTCTCAGCGAAAGTAGAGAAAATAAAGCATTTAACCTCTATTAAACACTGCGCTTGCTTCAATGCTTTTTTACTTATGCTGCATATAACTGTATATATTCAACTACCAAACCACCATACTCACACAATTAAGCAAAATTTTCCTATCCCTTATCCTTCTCTCTACATTGGTATCATAGATGACTAAAGAACAAACAGACAGTCTCTGCGATCTTATGTCCTGGGATCATTGAACCCTCCATTTTCTTTATTAGTATAAAGTCCCTACACATATGATTTCAATAATAATTTTAGTAACACTTTGAATGCTGAATGCAGATCATACTTGAGCCACTTAGCAATCTGTCACTCAGTGTATGCCAGAAAACTATCTTCCTAACGTGCAGAATTCTTGGTGAAAATGCTCTGCCCAGCCTCAAACAAATTTTAGCAGCAATTATACCTAGAGCTGAAATGTATGTGTTCGGATTATAGGCTATAATAAAATTAATAAGGATTTTAAAACTGATACTGACTAAATGGCCAAGTTATTTTCTTTTCCAAAGATGGAAATAAAGAGGGAAGTTATGCAAGTTCCTACTATGCTCCAGTGATACTGTCCATCCAGCTATAGGTTTATTTCACTACGTTCTTCAGCTCCTTTCCTTAGATGACTCTAAAGATGTATTTTATAAGTAAATATTTTGGACTTCAGATTGCACTTCTTGGTTTCAAATGAAGGCTTTGTTTTGATTCTGGCATTCACTCAACAATATACACTTGTAAAATAATATTTAAGTACATGCAGAGATTTCTAATTTAAGGTGGAATTCATGAAAGCCTCTTTTAGTCCATATTGATTTAGAATTAATGTAACATGCTGCATTTTTAAGTCAAAATGACTTACTAATTAATCACTTTTTACTAGTTGACTTTTAAGGTACAGTGAAGAATATTTCTATGTTGCTACAAATTCAGTACATCAAATCCATAGGATAACGAAAAATATTCATTTGTAAAGCTACCCTCATGAAATACTCTTAAAGATGTGTAGATTCTGTGCATAGGAGAGGCCCAATGGAAAGCAACTGGAATAGTGTTGGAGCATATGTCCAGGGATAAACAAATGTTGGCATTTTACGTAGAATTTATCTTGAACTGTTTATAGAAAATATAACTGACTCTCATGATTGGTCATGTTGTACGGATAAGACCGAAAGGTTGGCTGGGGATTGTGTACTGACCAGTATTTTGATAACAATATCAGCTTCAGACTAGGGAATTTCTGCAGTCTCCCAATGAGTCAACATATCTGGAGATTTGAAAACATCTCAATAAATTCCCTGTGGGTGTGGGCCTTTTCTGATGGGTTCATCTTTCTAAACCTATTCCAGAATTGCACACAGTGTTGGTAGAAATGTGTTTACATAATCCCTTCTATGATGTCATTAGACATCCCTTATATGATGTCTCACCACCCCAAATAAACACACCTCCTGAGTCAACTAGCATCTTTGACAAGCACACATCTTCAAGAGTGTCGTTTAAAACTAGTTTTCCACAGTAATTCCACTTCTGGGGATATATCTAAAGGAATATAAATCACTATCCTGAAGAGAATTGTACCCTCAGATTCTTTGCAGCATTTTTTACAATAGACAAAGTATGGACACAATCTAATTTTCCATTGATGGATGACTGAACAAATATGTTTACAAATTTTATATATATATATATATATATATATATATATATATATATATATATATATGTATATATATTCATCTATAAAAAAGGAAAGACATTCTGCCACTTATGACAACATGGATGGACTTTGAAGGCTTTATGCTAAGGGAAATAAGTCAGAAAAAAAACCCCACTGCAAATACTATATGACCTCACTTATATGTCAAAAATATGAAAAACAAACTCATAGTGATGGAGATCAAATTGGTGATTGCCAGAGGTGGGGTGGAGGAAGGAAAATTAGATAATGGTAGTCGCAAAGCTCAAACTTCCAGTTATAAGATAAATAAGTTCTGGGGGTGTAATGTGTAGCATGTATTGTATATTTGAAATTTTCTAAGACAGTTCGTAAAGGTTATCTTCACAAGCAAAAATAAAGTAAATGTAAGGTGATGAATGTTAACTACACTGACTGTGGTTATCATCTTGTAAAATACACATATGACAAATCATTATTCTGTCTACTGTAAACTTATACAATATTATATTTCATTTATATCTTGTCAGAAAAATCAAAACCATAAGTTCCCCTTTCATAAAAATTCTTAAGCTTTCCACAATGGTACAGGGTAGATGCTCTAGAAATATTTGTTGGCTGAACAAAAGTGTTATTGAGTGGGTGAAAAGCATAGGGGGTTAATGGACCAAACTGCCGGTTTCTAATTTAAAATCTTAGGATTTCTCTTGGGTTAGTGTAAGGAAAGGGCAGTAATGTGCTTATAAATGTTTTAAAAAATGGCTGTAAAACCTAAGTGAGTGACCATTTAAGCTGAATTAAATTCTATGAACTCTTTATATTTGTAGGTTACTATGAACTAATGTTGGATGATTGACAATATTCAGAATTTTTTCTGGTATGTAGCATCAACAAACAAAATTAAATCAGTGTTTTTTTCTAAAGAATTTTCAAAAAGATTTATAGAGGACAGATTTCTGCCTGTTAATAAATTTAAAAAAATGACGTTCTCTTTTTTTGGGTGGGAAGGGAAATTTCTGAGTTTAGGATTATAACAAAGGATAACAATATATAAAAATAAAGACAACGGTATTTTGTAGGAATTAAGCTAACTTATTGAAAATCCCTTAGTGTTTTCTGTTAATAGTAGTCTGTGAAACAAAAAGAACCAATAAATTTGTAGCTACTACTGTAGCACTTAGAATAGGAGAATATGCTTCATTTGATACACAAAACACATATACAGGGTGGGACAAAAGTAGGTTTATAGTAGAAAACGATGCAATAAATAATAATACAATAATAAACTCTGTTTCTTGTACTCACAACTATAAACCTACTTTTGCCCTACATCTGATCAGAAAATGAATGGTCACAAGGGAAAATGATGTGTGATAATTATTGAATCCTAAAGATAGAATTAGTTGGCCATTGACCTAATTTAACTTGCCCATACCAAAAGCTTTTTCATGTGGTTTCCTACCCACCTAGAAAAAATTCAGGGCCTGGAGATCAATTTTATAAGTGTAATGCAGACTCAGAAAAAAGTTGTACCCAACACCTTTAATACTAGTGATAAAATTTCCCATTATTGATTTTGGATTTGATCTAGAAAAATACTAGAATGTGTAATCTCTCAGAAATTAGAGATTTACCTTCTTGGGGTATTCTTAATGCACTTGTTAGAATTGTAATTTATCATTGGAGGACTTCCAGATTAATGCTTTTAATAAGTAGATGGAAACAATTTTTGAACTTTGCCTTATTGGCTTCACAAAAAATTATCTACACATTATAAAAAAGAAAAGTCATAGGAAATTTTATAAACTTTAGGTCTTGATTGAGAGAAGTAGAAGAGGGCTTCTATAAATCATTGATATATAGTAATAGACCTTGCATGTTGCTGATTTTCCTGTGACAAAACAAATAAATATTGGCTGTTGAGATCTAGAGGGATAGTAGAAAGAAATAGCATAAGTACATAATAGTAAACTGTATGGCTTTAGGTAGTACTGAGAACAAAGTAATATTTGAGCTTGGAACCAGTGGGAAATAGTGTATAACATTTTATTTATAACACTAAGATCTTACACAAAAATATATGTCTATGCATATTAGTATTTTTACAAGAAATGCAACAATAATACACTTGCTAAAACAATGAATAAAAGGGTCCCTCTTTGACAAATATTCCACAGTAGAACCAGTCTATACCTTGCTTTAGGGCTTCAAAGGATATTGAGCAAGATTGGGTAAAAGCTTGGTGAATTATATATTACTTACATAGGCCAGTCCATAATATTTTAAGGTATCAGTGCATTTCTTAGCCCAGGGGCTATCCCAGACTTCAAGTAATTCCTCAAGTTGGGATTGGGTTAACTCAGCTGTGGGCAAGCTACGGCCCGCGGGCCGGATCCAGCCCGTCTGAAATGAATAAAACTAAAAAAAAAAAAAAAAGACCGTACCCTTTTATGTAATGATGTTTACTTTGAATTTATATTAGTTCACACAAACACTCCATCCATGCTTTTGTTCCGGCCCTCTGGTCCAGTTTAAGAACCCATTGTGGCCCTCGAGTCAAAAAGTTTGCCCACCCCTGGGTTAACTACACAGGACTGAAAAACAAACAGTCATTTGAAAACGATTAGTGTATGTTGGATACAGATGTCAGGTATTTCAGAAAACAGTCTATCTGAAAAACACTTGATTTAATAGTTACATTTTATAAAGTATTTTTTTAATCCTCACCTGAGGACATTTTTAAAATTGATTTTAGAGAGAGAGGATGGAGAGGGAGAGAGAAACATCAATGGAAGAGAGAAACATTGATCAGTTGGTTCCCATAAACCCCCTGACCTGAGTTTGAACCCATATCCTGGGTATGTGCCCTGACCAGGAATCAAACCCATGACCCTTTGGTGCACTGGATGACTCTTCAATCAACTGAAGCATAGCAGCCGGGACTAATAGTTACATTTAAAAGGAATCTCTCAATAATAAATGTGTTTGTGCTTTCATAAAGAAGCAAAGTTGACTCACAGGAGGGCTGATAATTATTGTTGCACATAGGATTCGGGGAGAGCCTGAGGGGTACTTTAAAATCTACCACTTCAGTAGTCTAAAGATTCCTAAAGAGGTCTACAGGTAGTGGTAGGACTTATAGTTGACAGAATAGCCACTCTGCCATTTAGAAAGTTATTATTAGAGATGTTTCCCTTTGGTGGTTTAACATAATCACTGGAAATTGGGTGCTATCGTCTCCCTTGCAGCTCCTTTCTAACTCTCAGGCACCTCTAGTTCTTTGCTGTTTTTTATTAAGATGGCACAGTCCATTTTGCATTGGCCCCTTTGTCTGCAAAACCAACAAATGTCTTGTTAAATGTTTTTTTTTAATGTTTCTTAAGATTGTGGCAGTTCTCCATTCAACCACTTATTTTTAAATCCATACTTTGAGGTTGAGGGCTCTTTTTTTTCTATTTAAATATTCTTCAAAGCATATTGCCAAAGGCTAAAGTTCATACAATGAAGTGATGGGTAATTCAGTTTTTCTTCACATATCAGATCAGCAATGTCTGGTTTCTGCAAAAATGTTGGAGAGGGTAGTAGAAATGTCAGCATTCAGGCCAAAGGCTGAATGTTATCTGAAGGAACTAATTAATTATCTCTGAAGTCTCCTATGGATTCACTATTTTGCTGTTTGTAAGATTGAACTGAAGTTTATATTATTTAGCCAGACCTTAAATATAGTTCTTAAAATAGGTTATCCTAACTTCCGTACACTTCAATATTTCATTTCAGTAGAGTTTATTTCATTAACCTTCAAGTCCTTCTCAGGGTTCTGTAATTAGCCTTTTCCAATGCAAGTTTTTGCATCTTCTGGCTCCACCAAAAGATATACTAATTTATAGAGGTCAGCAAAGCCTCAAGTGTATGTGCCCAAGGCAAGTCTAAATATTTTAATAAAACTTTTTTCCTCTCTGCGGGGGATTTTGGAAGTCCTTAACAATGTCACAGAGATATGTAGTTGATTAAGGTTTGAAGTCCTATACCAGGAATCTTCTTCAGGGGTAACTTAAATTTTTAATGAATGTTTCAAGAGAAAGAGAGGATGAAAGATTCAGAAGTCATTGACTTGAATTAAATTTGTGGTTAGAAGTGGAGATAAGAAAAAAGTGAGAAATAGGAAAGGTAGAACTGAAATTGCCTCTTTCTTTGTTCCTTTCTAGGGAGCCTTTCAGGGAAGCAATATTCCTCTTTGTATCATATTTGAAAGCCTCCTCATACCGGTTAAGGAATGCAGACCACTGAAGTCAGGATTTCGTTCTTTTTGGTTCTAAGGCTCCTTCCAAATGAAGATTCCTTTTAATAGTTGAAAGTTCCAAAAAGTGTCCATCGTAATTTGAAATTGTCTTTCACTAATGTGAAATTACCAAATTTAGTGGGGAGGTATGCATGGACTGGAAAAACAGAACTCACAGGAGTTCTAATGGACACAAAGACATGATTAAGGACAGTTCTTACATGGTTTTGAAAAGTTGACAGAGGGCTAAGTTGATGTAAAGTACACCACTCTAATGAAATGCACTGAACTCTAGTATCTGACTGTAGGATGAAACTTATTGGCCAGATGTCTGTCCACTCACTATGGACTTCTTCATGCAGTAATTGCCCTTGATCTGTGGAGGACACATTCCAAGACCTGCATGGAATGCCTGGAACTGCTGATAGTATCAAACCCCATGTTGGTTTGTTTTTCCTAGACATACATACCTATGATAATGTTTAATTTATAAATTATGTACAGCAGGAGATTAACAACAAATAATACTATAATAGAACAATTATAAGAACATACTGTCATAAAAGTTACTTGAATATGGTCTTCCTCTGTCTCTCTGATAACTGATCTGCTAACAGAGATGGCTACTACATGATTAGCGGGTAGGTAGCAAATACAGTGTGGGTATGCTGGACAGAGGGATGATTCACATCCACGTGGGATGGTGTGAGATTTCATCACACTACTCAGGACAAATCACAATTTAAAACATATGAATTGCTTATTTCTGGAATTTTTGGTTATATATTTTCAGATGGTGGCAGACTGTGGGTAACTGCAACTGCAGAAAGTGAAACCATGGGTAAAGGGGGTTAATGTATAGACAGACAAAACCAGAGAAACTGTGCAAGCAGATGGACAGTAGGAGAAATGTTAAAAGTCAAAATTTTCAAGGTAAAAAATATAATTTGCTCAGAATTCAAAAGCCAATAATTCAAAAATAAAGTTATGACTAAATTGAATTTTATAGAGCAGATTCATTACAAACTTATTTTGTGTCTCAAACAATTTAGCCTTTAGCAGGTGGATTCTAACGATGTGTTAGATGTACATCCTATTAGTGTGTCCTAATCTTCAGTGACAGGTGTCTTCACTGAATTTTGGTGGAATATCTACTTCTGTTGAAGCCCAACAGCCAAGGATGATCAGGAACACCCAGGAGAACCTTGGGGGCCTCCCAGAGAGGTGAGGGGAATGGCTTCATAGGTTTGGGCTTGTGTCATGTTCTGAGCACTGTTCCTGTTCTGTTGGAAATATCATTATCTGATTGTCAGCATGGGTATATTTTCAAATTCTCACACTAATGCAGTCCTTTGAAATGCACTAAGGCACTATTTATGGGTGAAGACAATGCTTTCTCTACCCTGATTGTTATTAACCTAAGCCCTTTTGGTAGTATACAATATGAGTTTGTGTAACATCAAATTTTATTTGTTTTTAATTCCTTTACTTACTTTTGCCATATGCCAACCACTGTTCTAAAGTTTATACATATAATAGGGTTTAAAACAAATAAACAAAAAGAAAATTCTTTCTGTGTTAATGGCCTTGCATTCTAGTGTCCTAGTGGTAGAGATAGAAAACAACCAATTTATAACTAAATGCATTCGGGCAATAATAAGTGCTAACAAGCAGATGAACAAAGGTAAGGTGACAGAAGGCTACAGATTGGAGTTTGGTAATGGTGTGCTCTTTTAAACAATCAACAGATGGCTTTTCTGAAGCACTGACTTTGAGAAAAGATAGGGGTGAAGGGAAGGAGTGAGCATTTTGAAGATCCAAGTGAATAAATTGTATTGCAAGCAGAGAGAACAGATTAAGGTTGACTGTGGTTAGGGCAGAATAAGATGAAGAATGTCATGAGAAAAGGTCAGGGAGATAAGCAGTAACTAGGTCACATGGTGTCATATATGTAGAATGTGATAAAGAGTTCAGATTTCCTCTTCAGTCTTAGTAGTTTCTGAGCAAATAGACATAACCTGGTTTATTTTTTTAATATATTATTCTGGTTGCTGTGTGTAAAATTGATAATAGAGGGTATAAAAGGAAGAAAGGGATAACAGTATGCTGCAAAAATCAATGTGGGAGATGACAGTGGCTTGACCAGAATGATGATAGAGTTGTCAGATGTGCTTGTCAACGTATGACTTGAAGCTGGAGTCAAAAGGACTTGCCAATGCATAAGATGTAGTGATGATACAGAAAAATAAAGGATGATCCCTGAATTTTGGGCCAAATAAACTGAGTGAATAGTGAGGTCATTTCAGAATGGGGAAAACTGGGAGACAATGGAGAGTTTGGGAAAAGATCAAGAGTTCTGTTTTGGAAATGCTGTGTTTGAAATATTTCTTGGACATCCATATGTCACTATCAACTAGGCTCACAAGAGAGGGAGGGAGGAACCGGGGATGTGCTGGGAGCCATCAGTGTACAGATAGAAATTCAAGCTTTGAATAGATAAGGTCACTTAGGACAGGTATAAATAGACATAAAAATAAAATTGAGTTTTGGGGAATCCCAAAATATAGAATTCAGGGAAGAGGAAGAGATTCTAGGAAAAGACACAACATGAAGTAGACAGGGAGGTAAAAGATAATCCAGAGTACATACCTTCTTGAAAGCAACTAAGTGAGTGGTTTGATGGAGGAAGTGATCAACTAAAAGTTACAGGTGCTTCTCTGGGCTGTTTAAGGCACCTTGTAGAATCTTTCAAAATATTTCTCTCTGTGTAAGCAAATGCATTCCTATTATATTACTCATATATTACATACATGTATGTAGTTTCTAATCAGTTCCATGTTAATTTGATGACAAATGGGCTGTTTTGTGCTTTCATATTATTAAAGATTTAGGTAGATAAGGTTGGTTGGTTAAATTAGGTAATGATGATTGAAATTAGGAAAAAGTCATAAACTGATATCTGCTTGAATCTTCTCTATATCATCCTCCCTAACCCCCTATAGACTATTTCAACATGCCTGGTAATCTTATACTGCTAGTAACTAAATCAAAGTGTAATACTACTAGCAAGTTTTAAAATTATTATTTACAGTTTTCAGAAACCCTTTATTAAAGGCACATTGTTATATAAGTAAATTCCAATACTTAGCTTTGAAGATTTCCCTTGAAGTAAAATAGAATAGGTTAAATTCTTGTTCATTTTTTCAATTCTTCAAAATTTTTGCTCACATTAAGTCTCCTCTAAGCAATATGTGACATGTATTTAACGACCATGCTAACCAACTTGTGGCCATCATCCAATTTGTGAATTTATCTTTTAAATGAGGTTATCAGAATGGGCAATGGAGCTAATTAGGGCTAACATCCCATCTTTACTTTTTGGGGGGCAATATATTTATATTAATGTACCAGTAACATTATTAGTTGTAGTAGTAATAGTAGTAGTAGTAGCTTTAGCATCTGCTGCTGAAGATGTAATAATACTAGTAGAATAGTTTTTGTTATTATGTTCTTGTTTCATATATATCCCTCTCTGTATCTTTTGAGCCTTCACATGAGTAAAACTCTTAAGTGTATGTTCCATTTCAACCAGATATTATGAACAGCCACATTTGTTCCCACACTAGACTTGTGCTAGCAGCTTTTTATGTGGTTTCCCTTTAATTTCCATAACTGTGATTTCTTAGTTTCACCATTAATCACAGTGGGCAGTAAAACACAGTAGTCAGGAATATATTCTTGGGACTAGTTTGAAATCCTGGACACAATATTTACTGTATAATTATGGGCAAGTAATTACATATCTGTACCATATGACTTCTCCATCCATAAACTGAAAAGGAAATAAAGACTTAGCACCTCTTATACTCCTGGGATCCTCTTTTTGTAAGTCAGTTTTGCAATTGTTTGTCCTGTACACATGACTGCAACTCCAATAACTGGCCTTCTATTGCATTCATTCAAACTCAAGTCCCTGCTTTGATGAACCAAATGGTTCTCTTTGGCACTTGTCAGTCTTCAAAGCACTTTGTTGGATTCCTTTGATGTCCTGGTAAATTTTATCATTAATTTACCTACATAGACAACTACCAGGCTATGTCCTGTGCCTTCTTTATCCTGATAAAAACAATTGTATCAATAAGAATGATGTGTTGAGGATTGGTATATACCATCCTTATGAGAAAGTTTTATCATCTTATTTAATTTTCAAAACTCAAGAATTAGGTTCTATTATTTTCTCTTTATAGATGAAGAAAATGTGACTTGAGGACGTTAACTCAATTGTCTAAAGTTATTATTCGCAAGTTATAAAACCGGATTTAAACAATGGGTCTGTGACCCCCAAATCTAAAATTTAGACTAATTTATACTGCCTCCATAAAGGTATATTGAACTTGCACACACCTGAACTGTAAACTTCTATGTTAGTAGATTCTTGTCTACTAAGAATCTATAGGAATCTTATGTTGACATATTTGTTGCTTTTATGGCTTTGAGAACTGTTTTCAGACATCTTGCTCTCATCTTACACTGAAAATATAACACTCTAAATGTTGGATTAGCCCAGCCAGCATGGCTCAGTGGTTGAGCATTGACTTATGAGCCAGGAGGTCACAGTTCAATTCCCGGTCAAGGCACATACCTGAATTGCAGGCTCAATCCCCAGTACGGGGCACACAGGAAGCAGCCAATCAATGATTCTCTCTCATCATTGATGTTTCTATTTTGCTCTCTCTCCCTTCCTCTGTGAAATCAATAATATATATATATATATATATATATATATATATATATATATATAGATTATTAATTCCAGTTTCTGCCATGCTCCTACTCTTGAATGAGGTACCCTTTTCTTGCCCTAGTTGAATAGGTCTGAATTGCTGGGTAACTGGCTTTATAATCTAGCCAGATATCCACTGATTTTATCTCAGAAAGTATTGCAATATTGTGTATCACTTACAACCTAAAAATAGAACCAGGAACTTGAAACCTAAGGAATATACTATATGTGGCAAGCACTTTGTCACTATTAAATGTAAGCTTATTTTCACCGTTCATATTTTTCTTCTGTGTCTATATTTTACATAAACTGAAAGATGCTTTTTCTAACAAAAATGTTTCCTGTCAAATTCCAGCACCATTTGGGAAAGTCATTGAATAAACTAATAGTAGGCTTCTGAGCCAAGAGTAATTATGTCACATTGCTCTTCTCTTCTTCGGCAGGGAGCTATTTTGTCCTGTAAATGAGGCACTTTAACATAAGCACACTTTTACACTGTAAAGTGAAGGAGGATTTGATGCAGATGTCTTTCAGGTGAGATAGAAGATCCTATTTTTCCCACTTCTACATTAATGTAATGAAGTGGTCAATCAATCAATCAACAATTAATCAATCAACTCACTTTTCCTGATAATCACTGTAGCAGATGGTGATGAGAAATGAAAACATACACCTGTAAAAGTTATCTCTTCTTAATAGCTGAACATTACCTGACATTTCATATTCAAAAAATACTTTAAGATTATTCATATTAGTTTTTCCTTTAAGCCAAATTTTGAGGAGAGCTATTTCTCTGATTGCCATTTTTTGAGGAGCAAACTGTTTCAGGAAGGTTAAATAATTTGCCCAAATATGGTTAGAACCTTGATGGCAGAAGTGTGCAGCCCATCTAGTTCAGCATAGGTCATTGTAACAGGTGTTTCATCTAGATTTCTCATTTTCTTCAGAAGAGAAACTCAAAGATATCATGATCATTTATGAAGTCGAGTTTATACTTTGTGAAGGTCAGTAAAAGCCCATTTTATAAATTTATATTAACTTATAAAGACTATAGGAGAAAAGACTAAGGGTTTTAAATACATATTTCAACTACAAAAATTTTTTGAACATAGAGTTTAGTTTGAAGGCCATAAAATGTCTTCAGGAAATAATACTAATTATGGCTAGCTAACATGTATTGGTAGTTCATAAAGTAACATTCAGTACGTCAAGCACTTAAATGATCTCATTTGAATCTTATTAAACACTATGAGGCGAGTACTGTTATTACAAAGTGAGAAATGAGGATGTATGCCGTTTCCTCAAGGTCTCAGATAAAAGGGCTGGAAATGGGGAAAAAAGTCTTTTTATTGTTCTAAAGACCAAATGCTTAATCATTATAGGACATTACTTCAGAACCCACCATGTTCCAGAAAATATGCTATGTGCTGTTTCTACATCTGTGTCTTACCCAGTTAGAAAATGCACTTGTTTGTATATGTAATAATATTATGATGGACAAGCACATAGTACATCAGAAATAAAGCCACAATTAGTCCAATGAATCCTTTGCCAGGCCAAAAATTTGGCACAACTTCAAGCAGATAATAGCAAAATGTTTATTCAGTATATAACCTGCATTGAGATTGAGTGCTACTCAAGATCTGTTTGGGAAGAACTTGGGGCAACATTTGTTCTCTGCATTGCCCAGACCCCAAATTTGCACCCTTGCCCCCCCCAAAAAAAACAAAAAACAAACAAACAAAAAAACACAGAAAAATACAATTAATCAGAACTACCATTCTTACCATTGCTTTAGGCACTTTTACTACTTGTTCATATTGTCCATAGCCTCATGCTGACCATCCCCACCCAAAGCACCTTAAACTTAATTTTCCTTCTACTCACATAAGTCCTCTTCCTGAGAGGAGGTTTTATTCAATTGATGTAATCCCAGTGATGCATAGTGCCTTTGTAGATTAACACATTGGTCAAGGGTCTGCTTGACCTACATAAATAAGTTTCTTTTAATAGAAGGGACTGAGAAGACTTTCCTAAGATGTCACACCCATCAGTTAAGGTAGCACTGGCTGCTTTAACAACAAAGAATATAGTGACTTTACACAGTGAACACTTACTTCTTGAATACATAAAATGTAAATGATATTTCTGATTGGTGCGTGGCACACATTCGGATGAGGGCACGCCTTTTCTTCTTGTGAACCTGCAATTATCTAAGTGCTCAGATCCTCGAAATCCATCCTACAGATAGCGAAGAAAGGATGCGGGGTGGGGTGGGAGCATATCCCTTCACTCTTAACCACTTTGTCAGCAAGAGGTGCATTAAGCTGCTCCTATCCCATTGTTGGGTATAAGTCTCAGTACCTCACATCGATTCAAATGGGGCTGGCACATGTTAAAGCTGGAGGGCCATCCCCTTCTTAGCAACAAGTCTACACTATGAAAAAAGAACAGCACTTAACTATTGTCTCTGCCAAAGGATGCAGAGTGGCATGAGATGATTGGGCAGGGCATTCCAGGGAGAGGGAACAGCGTACTTGAAGATTGTGAAAGCATAATTATGTAATATTGTTACACGAGTGGGAGCTCAGAAGAGGCAGTCAGTAATTCCAAATGTGATTTAATCAGGAAATATTGAGCACTACACATGTGCTCAGCATTTTGTAGCTGGAAGAGAGAACATGGAGTTTACTAAAATGTAGCCCCTGCTATAAAGATGTGTCTGATTCCTGTGCAAGAGGTAGAGAGTCACCCAACTATTATTCACAGGGTTCCTTCTACTTTTGATTTCTAATACACTGTGAGTTACTAGTCAATGTTAATTTAACATTATGAATTCTGGGAAAATTCTGAGCTAGCTATTACTTACTTAATTTATCAAAATCTCACGTAAATAGATTTTTAGCAAGAGAGAAGGGAGAAAGGCCAAAGAGAAACATAGATATTCATCTGTGAGCTGCCTCCTGAACACCCTAGGAACTGAGCCTGTAATCCAGGCATGTGCTCTGACTGGGAATTGAACCGGCAACCTTTTGGTGCATGGACAACACCCAAGCAACTGAGCCATAGCAGCCAGGGCCCAAACTCACTTTTTTAAAATCTATTTTTATTGATTTCGGAGAAGAAGGAGAGGGAGTGAGAGAAATAGAAACATCAATGATGAAAGAGAATCATTGATCGCCTGTCTCCAGCAAGACGCACACTGGAGATTGAGACATGTGCCCTGACCAGGAATCTAACCGTGAACTCCTGGTTCATAGGTTGACACTCAACCACTGAGCCACACTGACTGGGCACCAAACTCACTTTTCTAGAATGCTTTCAAAATGCTGAATTGTCTTATTGAAAGGAGAAAAAGTGGTAAAGAAGATACACAGCATCCCAGCTCTCATGGAATCCTATAATTGTGGAAGTTTTATGAGTTGAGGATAATTTCTAAATTGACAGATATCTGGTTTGAGTTTGAAGCAGGCATACTGATAATACAGACATAGTGTCTTATTATATGAGGCCCTTCAAGTGTAGTTTTCCATTACTATTTTACTGGTTTCCAGAAGATTATTTTTCAATAAACAATATCCTATATAATAAAAGCCTAATATGCTAAGTGTCCAGTCGTCCATTCAACCAATCAAAGCATAATATGCTAATGATATGCTAAGGCCACTCAACTGCTCACTATGATGTGCACTGACCACCAGGGGGCAGACAGTCAACCAGTCAACCAGTCACTATGACATGCACTGACTACCAGGGGGCAGATGCTCCGACTAGTAGGTTAGCTTGCTGCTGTGGTCCAGCTGATCGGGACTGAGTGAGATGGGCTGGACATGCCCTGGAGCCCTCTGGTGGTCCTTCCCCAGCTAGCCAACCACCTGCATCCCTCCCTGGCCCTGATCGTGCACCGGTGAGGTCCCTCAGCCTGGCCTGGACCCTCTCTCAATCCAGGACCCTTGGGGGATGTCAGAGAGCCAGTTTCGGCATGATCCCTCAGGCCAGGCCAAAGGATCCCACTGGTGCAAGATTCTGTGCACCAGGCCTCTAGTTATAAAAATAATACCCAAAACCAAGATTCACATAGAAGGCTATTTAAAACATACATTGTTTTTCTTTGTACAATGCCAGGAAATCTAAAATAAATATTAAAAATGAGACTAGAATAAACTACTAAGTAAACATTTTAAGCTATTTTGGGGAGTAGGTATTTAATGACTAAATTAGAGGTGGGCTAGACATTTCATTGAGAGAATTAAACTGATGCATTTTATATTTAGATTAGATCTAAACATTCATATATGTAAAATTCAATATAACTTCAAAGGCAACTTTTCAGCCAACACCTGATTTATTTTAGTTGATCCCAGTAGCTGAAATCTGAATTAGAATTCATTTTTCCATTTAAATGCAGATTTAGATTTTCTACCTGAGGGGGGTTGGGGAAGTCATTTCTTTTAACAGGAATACTAATACATAGGGAAGTTTCATTTACATGAATATTTCTTCTCAGCACAGGAGTTCTTTTCTTGTGATATCTAGAATATTTATTGGAATAATTTTATAACCTTCTTATATTTACTTCATCATTTTATGCTATAATTTCATGTGCTAAATAATGCAGATAAATACAAATTAAACTTTCAGTGGCATTGGAAAGGTGTGTGGGGATTTAAAATGGAAGTGGTGAATTAAACACCACTGAGTGACAAAATCAAAATTGAAATAGCAAATACTGAAAAGCTAGGTGTGTTAATATATTGACAGTGATATAACATGTAGAGCCATCTTATGCCTTTTTATTTTTTTATTTTTCTTTTTAAAAATTGAATCCTTATAAGAGTTTTAAATAGAGAGCCTCGTGTTATGTATGCCCTCTCATCAAATCAAATTCATACCTGAAAGGATGCTACATTTATATCTAATACAGAGATTTATAACACAGGGGAAATCAAGGAGTAGAGATTAATCATTGTAAGAGTTATATTAGCAGCTTATTAAATGATTTCTCCTTGTACCCAGTAATAGCTAATGAAATAATTCCATTTTAGTTCAAATATATGACAATTTTTGCCTGTTCAAATGCTATCAGGATCTCAGTCCAAATATGTATATATACAATAGCAATCATTTTAGGATATTTACATGTGAACAAAATTTAAAGTTAGAAAACTATATTTATCTTAGATATTTAATAGAAAACTTTACAAAGTTATTTTTATAATGTATCTCTTCCCTCAGAGGAGATTCCATCTGGCAAAGTATTATTTATGGCAATAGTACAGTTTGTCATTATCAAAGCTTGAACATTTGCATGCATTCATTAAACAATAACAAAAATTGAATACACATTATGTGCTCAGTGCTAGAGACTTAGAGGTTAAACACACAGTCTCTAAAACATGTAGCATACAACCTAAGTAAAAAGCAACTTTTAATACTCTGAATTTTATAAGATTTAAATTGAAACATAAAATCTTACACACCCTAACCTTGGTTTCCCTAACACTACCTTCATCTGTTTTTTTGTGATTTCTCTGGGGATTTCGTGTGTGTGTGTGTGTGTGTGTGTGTATGTGTTTGGTACTATTCCATATCATTCGGAACAATGTGCGCTTACTATACTATACTTCCTGTAAGTCATATTATCAAGGTGCCACCTTCATCCATAATCTCTCTCAGGGATTATCAAACTTGACTGTGTGTAAGAATCATTGGGGTGCTTATGATAAAGTAGGCTGTGGTAGGTTTGATTGGGGCACAGGGTTTTTTTTAAAATATATTTTGATTCATTTCAGAGAGTAAAGTAGAAAGAGACAGAGATAAAAACAGCAATGATGAGAGAGAATAATTGATTGGGTGCCTGGGGCATGCCCCACACTGGGTGCATGTGCCCTGACTGGGAATAGAACCGTGACCTCCCAGTTCATAGGTCTATGCTCAACCCCTGAGCCATGCAGGCCGGGCAGGGGGCACAGGATTTTGAACATGAACTCATGGTCATTTTGATACAGGTCATCTAGAACTACACTTTGAGGAACATCTATGTACAAACTAAAAATACCCCAATTTATTGATGAAATCCAGATTTCTTATTTGGGCTTCACTGACACATAATCAACTACCTACTAGAAATTTCCTCTTGATTGTTGCAAATGCTCCTCATACCCTACAAACTTTCCCTCATCACAATGCCATTGCCTCAACATATTTTTTTCTACTATTTCCCTGGCTTAGAGAATTCAACCTTAATATTCCCATGTGATAAGCTAAAAATGTAGGTGTTATCCCTAACTCTTCAATCCACCTTATTCCCCTCATATAATCCTATATAATAAAAGGCTAATATGCAAATAGACTGAATGGCAGAACGAACGGTCACTATGATGCACACTGATCACTAGGGGGCAGACACTCAATGCAGGAGCTGCCTCCTCATGGTCAGTGTGCTCCCACAGGGGAGTGCTGCTCAGCCAGAAGCCCTGAGCTGGGCTCACAGTTGGCAAATGCAGTGGTGGTGGCAGGAGCCTCTTCCACCTCCGCAGCAGCACTAAGGAGGTCCGACTGCCCCCGAGGGCTCCCGGACTGCGAGAGGGTGCAGGCCGGGCTGAGGGACCCCCCGGAGTGCACAAATTTTGTGCACTGGGCCCCTAGTCACTTATAAAATCCTGTTTATAACTCTTAATTTGTTCTCTTCTCTGTGCTTACTCTACTCTTACATTACTGCTACCTCTCCTGTTTACAATAATCATTTCTCACATCCTATATAATAAAGAGGTAATATGCAAATTGACCATCATGCCCTCACACAAGATGGCTGCCCCCATGTGGTCACAAAATGGCCACAACAAGATGGCCGGCAGGGAGGGCAGTTGTGGGCGTTCAGGCCAGCAGGGGACGGCAGCTGGGGGCAATCGGGCCGGCTGGGGAGCAGTTAGGCATTGATCAGGCTGGCAGGGCAGTGGTTAGGGGGCAATCAGGTAGGCAGGCAGGCGAGTGGTTGGGAGCCAGCAGTCCTGGATTGTGAGAGGGATGTCCCAGATTGTAGAGGGTGCAGGCTGGGCTGAAGGACACCCACCCACCCCCAGTGCACGAATTTCATTCACTGGGCCTCTAGTATATTATATATGGACTTCAAAATTTTCTCTGACCCTCCTAAATTAAACTTATACTAGACCAGTGGTTCTCAACTTTCCTAATGCCGTGACACTTTAATACAGTTCCTCATGTTGTGGTGACCCCCAACCATAAAATTATTTTCATTGCTACTTCATAATTTTTCTACTGTTATGAATCGTAATGTAAATATCTCATATGCAGGATTATTTTCATTGTTCGTGACCCACAGGTTGAGAACTGCTGTTGGACACTGTAAACCAAGTGAAACTTCAAGAAAACAATTAAATGTGAATACATGAAAATGCCTTAACGTAGTTATTTGTGCATAATAGAGCCCATCTTAACTATTCAATCCCCTGTCTCTCCTCTCTCCTTGCATGATTACTGAACCTACTACAGTCCTCCAAATGCACTCTACTCTTCTTTATCTTTTGGTCTTTGCATGTGCTGTTTTCTTTACTTACAATTCTCATTTATTAGTTAGCTAATTTCTTCTCCATTTAGATGGCACATCTTTGGTGAAGGCTTCCTTATATAAGAAGTTTAGATTGGAACCATTTTCCATATGTGCTAAAATTGCCTGTTTTAGCCTATCTTTCATTTCTCCCATACAATATCTGGGACATACTTATACTAAAAATATTCATTGCTTATCTGAAATTAAACTTATCTGGAACCTTATATTATGTCTGGCAACCCTAACATGTACCCACATAATTTGTTATATTACAATTGTTATTTTATTTCTTTGCTATTCACGTGTATCTTTTCATAAATTGTAAATTCCTCCCGCCAGGAATCATGTCTCCATTTTTTTTCTACATTGTGTCACTGCACTTTTAAGATAGTACTTGGTAGTTAAAAAATATTTGATGAAATCAAGTACCCAATATTCAAACCTCACTACTTCCGGTTTTCACTATGCCATATTGCTTCTAAATCAAAACAAGAGAAAGCTTGCATTTATTACATGTGAATACTACAAATATTAAAAAAAATACTGTTTATTTCTTGACAGAGACTAGAATGTTGCATCATAGCAAGGCCTATGAATGATTATACGTTGGGGTTAATTTACCCCTGTACCACAAATATAATTCAGAGAGTCATTCCATGAACCCAAAGCTTTTCTAGTCCAGTTTTCTGAAGGACACAGGAAAGCATTAAATAATGATATGTACTGTCATTCTTAGAGCTTATTTCATTCAGAAAGAAGACTTTTTATTCATAAAGCATTAAAAGGGAAGTCGATTTTTTTCCATTTGTACTCAACAAAAGAAAAATCCATAGTTCTCAATTCTCAGATTTTCAAAATCTTAAACAATGTTCTTTGAAAATAGAGCCATTTAAATAGTTTTCTTAGTCTATGTACACTAGTCTCTGTATTGTGACTGAACACAATGATCTGGATATTCTGAGTAAGTTCTGAAAATAGAAAATACCAATATCAATTATAGGGCCATTAAAACAAAGCTTTTCATAATTGACTGTAGCAGCAATTGATCTTCAAATGTCACAAGATGCCATGGGGCTCCTAGAATTGATGATGGATAGCAATTTTAGCAGAATTAGGCAGACATATCACAAAGCAGAAACAGCATCTGTTACATGATAAGGAGTTATTGGTGTATGAAAATAGTTGAAAAACAATATTTTGGGACTAGTTGGGAAAAATGTGCATTTTCTCTGTTTAGTGGTATTTGAAAGTACAGAAATAACAGAAAATGTTAAATGGTATTTATTCATTGAACACGAATTTATTGGGGCTCAGCGTGTGCCTGACATTAATATTCTCTGCTTTGAGTGGAATTTAGATAAGTAGCAAACAAGAACAGAATAACCAACTTTTGATTCAGAAACAGCAATTATATTCCTGTTCATGATTTGTAAGTTCTAGATTTGAGGACACTGTGAATACTGATGGACACCAAGTTTCTGTTTTGTGTTCAGTGCTTTTGTAAATAAAACAAATTAGTTTATCCCCATCTAATAAACAAAGTAGTTTATCTCCTTGATAGTCTTCATTCAAAACCCAGGCCCTATGCTGTTATGTCCAACAGAAATCTTGCCTATACCATCTCTTTTCATCTATTCTCTTCATCTTGCTCCTTCTTGCCATTTCTACTGCTGTCCTTTCTGTGGAGACTGTCTTCTATTCTTTTTTGTTGTTCTAATTTCCTATCTCCTATATTATAAGTCAATGGACAAGCATTTGTCCTGCTAGCTCATAATTGCAACTTCCATATTATTTTAGCTTCTTTATGAAGCAGATTTAAAAATAAAAATAATAGTGGCAGCAAAAGTCATTATTTTGAAAGTCATGTCATTCACCTTAGTTACCCACTACTCCCTCCTCTATGTCTTTTTATCTTGACCTTTTACTCATTCTTTACATTAACTGAAAAATTAATTTCATAGTCTTTCCCTGCATCCTTACTCCTGTTTTCATTCTCATGACATTAATATTTAGGTAAGTGAAACATCCCTGTTTTTATTTTCTTTATTTCTTTACCTCCAATGAATGTTTTCTTTTAACTTCTTTTCATTCATTCACTTCCTTGGATGTGAGGTACTCTCTCACATTATCATTAGCAGAAACTGTGCCACCTCTATTTTAAATATCTCCCTTTCCAACCACATTTTTCTGTTCCTTTGACTCACCTCTTGGATTACCTTAAACAACACAATTCTTTGGTTATATTGACCTTGACAATTCATTAAGCACAACTGTCTCACTTTCTACCTTCTCTCTTGACACCTATATCCCAGTCATTATAATCAGTTTACCATAAATACCGTGAACTTACCTGTCTCCCTCTGTGTCTCACTCAATTGGCAATTTCCCAGTATTGGATGACTCATACACCTGAAAAACTATGTCATCTTGGAAAAAAAAAATAATGTGATTATTTTAAGCTGATTGGTATCACTTTAAATTTAGCAAAAATCATTGTGAAATGGACTAGCATTCTTCCATAGTTTGTTCATTTAATCAACAGATTTGCATTGGTAACCTTCTATGTACCTGGAGCTGTTCTAGTTAAAAATGTCAAAGCAGATTTTGTTTTATGAGGCTTATATTCCATTGGGGTCCAGAAAGAAAGACAGACAAAAGTTGAATAAAGACATAAGCATACAGGAAATAGAAGATAGTACTGAAAGCTTACTTATTCAGGGAACAAATATATACTGAGCACTTACTGTCTATTAGGCATAACATTACAAAAAATAGGGTAATGGTACAGAAAGCCCAGAGGTGGTAGAAGCTTATTTTCAGGGGGGAAGATTAGCCTGCGAAAGCCCTGAATTGGAGAAAATCATGTTCTAGCCAAAGACTGTAAGAAAATACTAGTACAGGAGGAAAGTCAGGTGGCTGGAGTGTGGTCCTGGGAAAGACTGATGTAAGCTGAGGTTGGAGAGGCAGGGAGGGACCATGGTGTGATACGTCAGTCAGCCATATACATTTTCCCCTTCGGTTATAAGCCAGGGAAGAAATGCCAACTCTCCTTCCTCAAACATTTTCGATCGCTGTTCATTCTAAATTCTAAGCTAGAAAATAGCAAACATCAAATATAAAATACCCTCCTCAGCTCTCCACCCATAAGCCTACCATATTTTATTCTTCTATCCTGTTACAATGGATGTTGTCATAGCTCCTTCAATTTGTAGTTTTGACCTAACTCCTACACTTTCCTTCACAGACTCTTCTGTTCTCCAATGATATCCGATGTCATTAATATCTATCTCCATCATTTCAATCAGCATTAAAACTTATGCTAATTAATTTCTCCCAAGTCAGAATACAATTCCATCCTTAACTCCCTCCCTCATCTTCCTCTAAATAAATCTCTCACCCCAATAAACACCCAATATATCTGCCTCAAAATTATCAACAGTTTCCTCCATGTTTAAATTAAAGGACTTTTCACCATCTCCTATTTCCATATTACTTAACCTCTCAGCAGCATTCCACACAAGTGAACACTACCTAGTAAAATAACAGACAATTTTTCTTCCTCAGTGTTCACAAATACATTCCTTCTCTCTCTCTCTCTCTCTCTCTCTCTCTCTCTCTCTCTCTCTCTCTCTCAATAAAAAGCTCTCAGACTTTTTGGTATTTGTTCTCTGAGTGGTTAAGTAAGGCGCTGTGTTGAAAAGTAAAAGATCTAGTATGGAATAAATTTATATTTTAATAAAAAATATCATTGACATCCCACTTTTCTACAGTACAATAAGCATATGGAAGGGTGTGTGTGTGTGTGCATAAATTTGTCTTCTAAGGTATTTTAAGAAAATATATATATTCATCTACATAAGATAATATAAATATAATTCATACTATGCATTAGTGACTGATATAATTAGTGTGTGTCCTTATGAACTTAATCTCTCTGTGCTATGTGTAGAAATGTCTCTTCCACAATTTAATGAATTAAATTCCTCTCCCCCAACTCCCTTTTGCACTGGGTTTTACAAAGCAAGCCGACTCTAGAAGCCAAGAAAAGAAACAAAAGTAGAAAATAATTGGCAAATATTTTAAAGCAAGCATTTCTTATGTTCATGACATTTTAAATGACTACATTTTTTTCCAGAATACCTAAAATGCAAAGTAGATCATTTCTTTCAACATTTTATTTCAAATTAAATAAATATTCAAAGAAATCTCAGTATGTTTGTTTTTAATGACTCTTTCTCCATCGACTAATGCCATTTTTGTAGCCCAAAGCAGGCTTTTAAAAACTATAGTGCAGTAATTGCTTTATTCTGACAGGAACTTCCGTGTGCTGAAGATGTGAACATAATTCTTTGATTGGCCTATTCAGATGTAAACATACCCAGTGGGTAAATGAGTTCAGATTATTAATCATTTTCTGAATAGTTATGTATTTATGAACTTGTTAATGAGATTTTACAGGTTTTCTCCACATACTTGTCTAAGATAACTGGTCAACATGAGGACATGTTTGAAAGGTTTGACAGTACTATAAGATAAGGTGGGATTCTGGTTTTTCTGCTGGCACCTCTGGGCAGCGGGGTTCTTTGTCAAGTTACTGTACTCTTTCAGTTCCTCGAGGCCAGAGTTTCCTTAGCTTTGCATGCCAGACTGCTCAGATCCCCAGGCATCAGAATTAATCCAGTGTTTACATCTAAATGGCTTCCTTCATTAAACTCCAACTTTGATTTTCAATACATTAAATGTGTATGTTGTTCAAAGGAATAAAATGATCTCCAGCATTTATTTAATTGGCTTTGTTGGCACAATCACTAAATTAAGTATTGAGTATGCCTTTATCTGGAATGATCATTTTAAAGCTGTCATTTCACAAGCAATTTCAAAAGAATAAACTTAATTTTGAAGTTAATATTAGTGAATATAAGTTATTTTCTTGCTGGATGATACAATGAAATTGAACTGAATAAATTAACTTGAAAGTATAGCCAAATTAAATGTATGAAATTTATAAACTAGCACATTTTTAAGAGATTGAAATTAAAAATATGTTAAAGAGTTGCTAACTTCTCAAGTAATACTGTAACACAAGCTAATGGCTAATAAAGTATTGCTAATTTAAGGTACTTCAAACCTTTTTCACTGCATGCATAAGGCTCATGGAACATTTTTCTGTTATAAGTAAATGATAATTCTAAATCTCTAAAAAGAAGTATCTTCTTTAACTAGGTTTATGTTCTAGTTTATTATATATTTTAATTGACTACATAGATATTTTTTTTCAGACAATGCAAAGATAAATTTGGCAATGAATTCTAAAAATGTTATAAAAGTTAAATTTCTATACTTTAGGGTATATTGGAATATCTCTATAAATAATACATTGATCATAAAGAGGAAATAGATTTTTTTGTAACGATGTTACACATGGTCATGTTTAAAAGCCTATTTAAAGGGCAACTTCTTTAGATGAAAGAGAATGGAACATAGATAGATTCACCTTCCATTATCATATGATATGACCTTCAGTGTCTTTCCAAATCTGAGATAAAATAGCATTCTCTGGATATATATTAAAAAAAAAAAAACATGGCTTGCATTTACTCTGCCAATTCATCTTCTGTATCCTGTCAGAAATAGTCAATTCAGAATTATCAAGGACTCATTTTAATCTTGGTTTCAATTTCTTTGCCAGAAGCATTTTGCCAGAGAAAACAAAAGTAGCAAAGTTTCCTGCTCTGACTTGCAACTTACATCTCTTTCTCTTTCTCCTTACGTCCAGATTAAGGACAAAATCTGAAAGACCTTGGAGTTACTTTCAGCCTCTTAATCATTCCATATTTCCAGCATTCGCTAGATGTGCAAAAGATGAATTGAATCACTAATTTCATCCAGGACTTTGATAATGTCCATGGTAAAAAGTACTTTCCAAATGTCAGTTTCCTATTTCAAAAGCAGCCCCTTATTCTGTGCTTGTGACAAAACATTAAAACTAGCAGATGCCTTCTATATATCTGATTTTGCATTAAAGATCAAATTTCTGATTTTTGCTTCAGAAATTTTATACAACACGCCATTTGGGAAGGCCAATATTTTGGTTCACTTGTCAATGGTAATCAGTGTTTAACGAAGCAGAGTGTAGCTATGTTGATATTTTTACTGTGGCACTTGATCATTTTTTCATTGGCAGACCCACAGATGGCCTTTTTTTTAATCCAGAAAATATCTGGCTAAATACATTCTATGTTGGGTCTACTGTTGTTCACATATTCTTTGGAAACCTCGGCTTCCTTTGATTTTTACCATGGAATCTCTTAGAGTGAATATTTACAAATATTTACATTTACCTTTTAACTTTCTTGAAAACCCTACCCAATCTGCATCCCAACCTACCTTTCCAAACTTTATTTTACTGATCCCTTCAAATGTTTTCTGGTTTAGCTAAATGGACTTGATTATCATTCTACATGCACATCCATCACAGTTTCTTCATTCCTGTGCTTCCCTTCTTTGAAATTTTCCTCACCTCCAACAACCCACTCGAATCCTTACCTCAAGCAATGCTGCCAGCTATTGCGTACCACATGTGCAATGCTTCAACTCTATAGACACTGCACTGACTTTCTTTAGCAGATATTTTTCCTTTGAACTATGCAAGTATTGCCTTATCTACTGGAATAATTTCTATTTGTAAATAGTAGGCTCCTTGTTACCCTTCTCCTTTCAGAGTACTTACTCAAGTATTCTCACTACAGTTATCCTACAGTCTAATCACTGCTTCCATCCTTTTACCCACCTTTCTACTTTGTCTCAATCTTTCAATTTTTTCTGTCCATTACTTTGAACTTCATGACACTTTTTATATTACTTATAACCCCTAGGGGATTTTTGTCTTTATTTTTTAAAAAAATATATTTTGTTGATTTTTTTTTACAGAGAGGAAGGGAGAGGGATAGAGAGTTAGAAACATCGATGAGGGACAAACATCGATCAGCTGCCTCCTGCACACCTCCTATTGGGGATGTGCCCACAACCAAGGTACATGCCCTTGACCGGAATCAAACCTGGGACCTTTCAGTCTGCAGGCCGACGCTCTATCTACTGAGCCAAACTGGTTAGGGCTTTGTCTTTATTTTAAACTCAACCTTGGATGAATAAAGAATAGATTTGCCTGTGTTCATCTTCTACTCTAGGAAAAAAAAAAATTAGAATCCACCAGATGAAGTCTCTGTGATCTGCTTGTACATACATCCTATTCTACGAGTAAAGTTCTGAATACTTCTGTCTGAAGAAAATCTCCCCACCTGTGTGTGGATTCCATCCACTCCTCTACTCATTGGCATGTTATCCTTCTCTGACAAGCCTATCCTTTCTTTCTCCTATATATTCAATTTCTCCCATTGTTTCAGATATCCTAAACATAGTCAAATTTCTTCAATTAGTTAAACAAATAAAACCTTAAGCCTAAACATTATTCTCCCATTCATTCCTCTCCAATTACAGGCTCATGTCCTTTGCCTTCTTTATGGCCAGACATTTAGATAGTGGCCTATACTGAAGGTTTAATCCTTATGAGTCCATGAAATGACTTCATGTTGATAAAGATAATGGATATTTCTAAAATACTTAACTTAGTTATGTCTTTGGAGCATTTGATGCAATCAACCACTGTTTTCTGGACATGACCTTCTCCTAACTCTCTGGCTACTCCTTCCTTTTCTCTTTTGTAGTTCATCCTCCTCTACATAGCTAATAGATTTAGAGTTCCTCAAGACTCAATACTAAACCTCCTCCATTCTCAGTTTATATTCTCTTACTCGTTAATCTCAACCACGTTCAGGGATTTAATCACCACCAATATTCATCTCTACCTGATTCACGGCTGACCTAGACCTGCTACTCTGAGTCTAGACCTGCTACTCTGAGTCTTATACATTCTATTTTCCACATGGTAGGTATTTTCAAAATAAAAATCTCACATCATCTTTGAGACTCTCCCAAATTCTCCCAGTCATGCTTAAAATTTTTCATTATTTTCCATAGGGATTTTCCCACTCTAAGCTCTCTTTATTTCAATCACCAGCCCCCTTGTATTGTGTGGCATTTGGTTTTCTTTTGGATTAAGGAATATGAAATACTAGAAACCCGGTGCACAAAATTCTGCATGGGTAGGGTCCCTAGGCCTGGCCAGTGATCAGGACCAATCTGTGGACCAGCGAGGCAATCGGGGGGCCCCCACTGGCACCCACCTTGGCTGGCCTGGTGCCACACCCTAACTGGCCCTGGCCCCTACTGCTGCTGGTCGCCTCCCTCTGCAGGGCGACCAGCAAGGCAATCGGGGGGGCCTCCTGCTGGCACCCTCCTTGGCTGGCCTGGGCCTGTGGGCTGGGGGCAGCTCCTGCATTGAGCGTCTGTCCCCTGGTGGTCAGTGTGCATCATAGTGATCAATCGATCCGCTGGTTGTTCCGCTGTTCACTCAATTTGCATATTAGGCTTTTATTATATAGGATTGTTCTTTAATCTAGAAATTCTGATTAATGTTGGCTATAACAAGTTCTATTTAAATTGAAATGTCACTTTGTTGTCCCTTTAAGACTGACCTGAATTGATTAATTATTTACATTTTACATTATATGAAAACCCAGATTTCTGGAATAAAAACTCTAGTACTGTCACACCTTTGGAGTTTGGCTTTGATAAATAATTTTTTCCTACTTCCCAGGGGAAAAAGTGGTTATAAAAGCTCAATATAACATTATCCGTTTTCCCAGCTTACCCCTCATCATGTTTTTGAGAGCAGCATGCATAAAACAGTAACAAAAAAGTTATTTATTAAGGATGATTTATTTTAGCACATTTTAAAGTAATCATTAATTTGTGACCTTTCATTAACAGTGGAGAAGCAGAAACCGCAAGCAATAACCACTAATCACTAATTAAAGTCACTGATGGGAGAAATTTGAAAGAAACGGTGTTTACATTTGCTTTGGAAGAAAATTCAGAAGTATGCAGGGGTCTGGGTAATGTCACACATTTTACCTATGTTAGTCTATCTAATATCTTTTAAATTGTACACTCTATATTAATCACCACTTTAATAATAAAATTTACATATAACATTGCCTTTTTAAAAACAAAAATGAGGGTCAATTTCATTAATTAAAAAGGAACTTATTATCACAGGATGGGGTTACAGGAAATCCTAAGAAAATTGCCAGGTTTGATTTTATAATAAATATTTTAATGAAAACATCACTGAAATTACATTAAACAATTAAAAATGTGGTAAAAAAAAAAATAGAACAAGTTCTTACCATTTTCAACAGCATGGATGGAACTGGAGAGCATTATGCTAAGTGAAATAAGCCAGTCAGGGAAAGATAAATATCATATGATCTCACTCATTTGTGGACTATAATGAACAACATAAACTGATGAACAAAAACAGATTCAGAGACAGAGAAGCATCAATCAGACTGTCAAACCTCAGAGGGAAGGTAGGGGAAGGTAGGGGTAAAGGGGAGAGATCAACCAAAGGTCTTATATGCAAGCATATAGGCCTACCCAATGGACACAGACAGCAGGGAGGTGAGGGCATAAGTGGGGTAAAGGGGGGTAATGTGGGGATAAGAACACATGTAATAACTTAGTCAATAAAACAAATAAAAGAAATAAAATAACAAAACATTTAAAAAAAAGAATGATGAGCAAAAAGCACTTTACTCCTCATCTATAATAATAAAAGTGTAATATGCTAATTTGACCGATCTTCCGGATGTCCATAATTCTGGACGTCCTTCCTGATGACCTTCCAGATGAAGCTGCAGCGGCGGAGGCAAGGCAGAAGTGGCTGCCATGGTGGGCAGTGGCCAAGGCAGAGGTGGTTAGAAGTAATTGGGCAGACAGGCGAGCACTTATGGGTGATCAGTCCAGTATTCAGAGTGGTTAGGGGTGATCAGGCAGGCAGGCAGAGGGGTTAGGGGTGATCAGACAGGCAGGCGAGTAATTAGGGTGATTAGGCAGGCAGGCGGAGTAGTTAGAGGTATTCAGGCAGGCAGGCAGGCGAGCGGTTAGGAGCCAGCAGTCCCAGATTGCAAGAGGGATGTCCGACTGCCAGTTAAGCCCGATCTAGGATAGGGCCTAAACCGGCAGTCGGACATCCCTTGAGTGAGTTTTATAAAGTTCCCGGATTGCTAGAGGGTGTAGCCGGGCTGAGGGACCACCCCTTCCCCGTGCATGAATTTTGTGCACTGGGCCTCTAGTTTAATTATAAAACAACACTAGCCTCCTGATTTGTCTTGCTGCCTCCAGTCTGGCTGTAGCAAAACTCTACTCTTTTCTGCAACCAGAGTGGTCTCTTTCTTTGCTCAGGTTCTTTGATTTTCCTGCAGCAATTAGAATCAAGCCTGATGTCTTCAACTAAAAACCCTGATCCTTCATGATCTGGCTATACCTGTCTATCATTTGAACTTTAGTTAAAACCATTATAGAAACACACAACCTCTCCTCCAGCCATATGCAATGGCTAATGGTATACCATTTCTCAACTTCTTTATGTGTTTTTGTTTTCTTTCTTTGGCCATTCACACATTCTGTTTGTACTCCATGGTAAAAGCCTCTCCCTTTCTTCACCTTATCCATGCTTATTTTTCAAATTAAACTGAATATTGTTCAGTTATCACCTCCTCCAGGATACAGTTTCCTGATGTCCCAATGTCTTTGAGAACCCAGACTACTTGGCAATGAACCTCAGAAACATACTGTATAACTATAAGCATCAATTTACTTGTCTGACTTGGAGAAAAACTGATATACTTTGAGGATTAAATCTTCTTTAAATTAATATCTGCTGGCCTCTAGCATACTGCATTTATTTGCCAAGTATTTACAGATCCAGTGTGATATTCTAGATTCTTCGTTTGGAGCCTCAGACACAGAGATTAAAGATACATGATCTCCATCTGAGGAGTGGATCATCATGTGTTGATGTAAGAAAGTCCAAACCTGAAAAAAAAATTTTATAAGATTTTATTTGAGCCAACATGCAGACAAGCCAGGAAGCAAGATCTCAAATGCTGCAGAGAATGGCAGTTTGCAGTTTCTGTTATATATTTAGAATTAAGGAAGGAACATAAGGAATATTTTATTGTGGGAAAAATAAGGCAGGAATTGAAAAAAGGATAATTAATAGGATTATGTGCTATGTTGAGGGTGGTTATGCTTCTGGGGGGGGGTCTAAAAAAGAAACATTTAAAAATGTGTAATAGATGCACAAAAACAGTGGGCAGGGCTTGATTAAGGCAAATATAAACCTTTTATAAAGTTGCATTCATGAGATGGGCATAAGTGGGGTTAAAGGGGGGTAACGTGGGGATAAGGACACATGTAATAACTTAGTCAATAAAACAAATAAAAGAAATAAAATAACAAAACATTTTTAAAAAAGAATGATGAGCAAAAAGCACTTCACTCCTCATCTATAATAATAAAAGTGTAATATGCTAATTTGGAATTAATGATCATAATTAGGAATTAATGATCAGATCAACCTGTGAGGTTACTTTCCATTAGATTTATTATAGTGCCTCCTTTTTGTCCACACGTAGATAGAGAGTAGAGAGAGACTTAACACTTAGTTGCTAATTGAAGTAATAAAGAAATCTCACCTTTAAAAAGTGTCTAAAAGTAGCTAAAAACTATAATCACAAAATGGTAATAAGAATGACAAATTATTACTATTGATTATAGTATGTGATTAAATGAATGCAACCTAAATTTGTGACTATGCTATATAATTTTAAGTAAACTTCAAACGAAAATTGAAATTCAGCTCCCTTCCTTATCTTATACCAATTCCTATGAAATATGCCATATGAAGCATTTTATTTATTGATTGAGATATTTGGTCTGGAGGATCAGGTTTTACACAGCCACCGTCTTGATATCTCCTTCCTAATCTGGCAGTGTAAAGGTTAAAGACTAAGACAGAAGCATTAATCTAAAAATAACTTGGAATCTTCATGGAGAATTTTAGGAGGGGACAAAAAATACGTCTTTCTGTTGCCCAGGCTAATGACCTACTCCAGATGCAAATGAAACACTTGCTCCTGGCCATATTCGAAGCCTACGAGTAGTAGATACAAGTGGCATACATTTCTTAATAGTTTCAATAAGAAAGCTTTGTCCCAGAGTGTGCTGGCGGCTGCTCTGTCGATGTAAGTATTACTACCCAAACACCAGCTTTCTATCAGGATACCCCAGGTTGAGGATTTGTTGCCAGTACAACAGGGGTGCCAGAGCACTCAAAAATGGGGTGTGGCATGCAGTGTCAAGGGGGGGATGATCTTGTTACTCAAAGTAAACCTGATGGGGAAAGCACGGTGGGCTTCACTTGTGGGTTCAAATAGTACATTTTCCATCAGTGACTGGAGAGGGAAAAACACTTGTTTTATTTGAACCCCAAAAAATTATCTAACAGTTACAGATATGATTAACATTGCTCTTAAGACAATGGACACATACAATTTGCTCTATTTCAAAATAGTATTATTCTTATTGGGCAACTTGGGTAGCTCTACCACTAAATGGTACATAGATGTTTAAATGGACATCTTGATAGAATTTAAGATACATATTTTGGTGAAACTCTTCATGTGAATACTTCCTTAAAAATCAAATTCTAATAGAAAAATGGATTAATGCTTGTAAAGTATCTAGAAGAAGATGTTTTAACTGGAATTTTGGGGACGTATTTTCTCTTTGCCCCTTATTGGGTGATAAGGACAGGTTACTGAGCAGAACATTTTCCCAAGCAATCCATTCAAAAACACAAAAGAATCTTAATGAAAGTGACGGAATTCTGTGTGGCTAAGGGTGCTGTGAAGAAACACAGGCAAGTAACTCTACAAATTGGACAGATAAAGAGTTGAGGGTGACTCCATGATACTAAACTGTATTAAAAAAAATCTGGCATTGTTCCTAGAGTTCACGGCTCTGTGCCACTTAATTGAACACTCATGATAGATGTGCATTTCCCTGTCATGCTTATAGAGAAATGCTTGATATGATTTTTATTAACATGGGCAGTGCTGAAACCTGTTTGATGAGCATGATGCCTTCAATGCTAGCAAAAGTTCAGAGAAATAATAGTGGAGAACAGACAGATGGAAGAAGACATAGTTTTGCTCGTAACATCAGAACACATCACTTAGATAATCAGTATGCCCTGTATAGAATTAGGCCCAGAGAAGGAGAAAGTCTAACTGTCAACTTGCCACTGGCAATGGCACAACAATATAATTTCCATTAAAAAAACACATCTTGATTTTGAGAATTTGTGTTACTTAAATAATTAAATTATTCATTATAATATTTTGTGGTAGTTGAGAATTCCTTCACTGGATTAGGAAGTCAATTAAAAGTTGCTATTAAAAGTTTTACTTGCTCAGAGAGAAACAAGCCAATGCATGAGTCTGAAGAAGCCATTGCAATCTAGACATGGAATTTATTGTTTAAAGTCCATCAACTTGTTTAAATGAAAACTTTAGACTTGGTTAGCTATCGATAAGAACTACTTTGGAAATGAGATCATTACAGATGTGAAAATGACATACCTCTTTGCATTTGACTTACCTTTTCATTGCAAAACTATGAATGTTGCTTGTTTATAGCACTACTAGTACTTCTGTCTACCAACCCCATTACCAACTGCTTATCCCATTTCTGCTAATTCTGCATGGTCTAGTTTAGAATTCATACATTCTTGGAAGCCTCCTTTAACCCTCACAACTGCACCGCTGCTATCCCCCTTAAGTTAATCTTTTTTATATCAGTTCTTATGTTGTATTTATATTGCCTATTGACTTCCTCACCTCAATGAGATTATGTCCTCTTAGAGGACAGAACTGCTGGCCTATTTGAAATTGTAGCCCAAATTTATGACCTAACATATTTTTGAATGAATATATTAAGGAAGGTATAAATTAATGTCTTCATGTATTATGCAAACCAGCCATGCTTTGTAAAGTCATATTTGAAATACGTTCTGAAAATAACATGTTATCTTGTGAAACATCATAGAGTTGAAGTAGAACATTTGACTATAAATATGATCATAATGCATTCATTCATCAATGCAAAAGAACACTTACTTGAGTTCTCTGGGATACACAAATATGCATATGCTTGTATGTTTTTATATATATTCTGTATCTCCCATAAATCCTAACATATATATTTACAGTTGGGGGTGTTAAAGAAGGCTTCCAAGAATGTATAACTTCTCATCTAGAGTGTAAGGGATTAGCAGAAATGGGATAAGCAGGTAGTAGGTGGTATTGAAGTAGGCCAAAGTGGTATTGATAAATGACATAGTTCGCAATATATAATATATTATAAATACGTTTTCATCAACATCTCTGTGAAAAGGGTTAACTAGCTAGCTTAACACAGGAAGGGATGGGGTCCAAAGAGGATAGAGGCATCTTGGCCTAAACAATTAAAACAGCCATAAACCAAGGACAGAGACATCTCTGGCCTGAGCAGCTGGGAGAGCCATAGAGGTGATAAATATATGACCAAGAGAGAAAAAGAGGCCACTTTACTCTTTTAAGCAATGAAGACAGCAGTTTCAGTCTTAAGGCTTGGCAAGATAAGGTTGCTAGATAGATCAACCATAAGATAGATCAAAAGTAACTCCAACTTGAACAGATAACATGGATATGTGAAGGACAAATTAAAGACACAGAATATCGGGGAAAAGGAAACATTTTCACAGAGGATAGAGGAATGTTGCAAAATAAGGGGAAAGGAAGAGGGAGGCACCATGCGGGCTTTGGCCTTAGCAGAGTGATCAATGAAAAAAGCACGGGGTCCTAAGTTGGGGGAGAGTCCAATTAGGAAGGGTCATGTTCAGACAAAGAGCCGCAGCCTTTATAATGCCTCAAGACAAAGAAAGCAGCAGCCACCCTCTTTAGGGGAACCCTCTGTCCATCCTTAGCCAGGAGAGACGGAGTCTTAGAATTAGAAAGCTTAAATTAGGAGTTTTAGAGATAGTGTCTGCTTGCAATAAAGTTTCTTCTGCTTGCAGTAAAGTTTCTGTACTTCTCACCTACCACCTTTTGTCCATGGCTTCACTTTTGAATCCATCCGGACAAGAACCCAGGAAAGAAATCACCCTTATATCCATCCTGCTCAATAAAAACAAAACAAAACACCCAAATCATCTGCAACATTAGCATTTATTATACTAAAAAGGCTATGATATATTTACTCTCTTGGATATGGACACCAAGAAGGAAATTATATATATCAGCTCTATAAAAATATATTGAACAATATTTTATATTATTCTAAGATAAAACAAATAAATATTAAAAGATACACATTTTAAAACTAAGTTATTATTTTATTTGATCCAAGCAACCCTTTTAACTCACATTTAATCATAATTAATTTATTTTTTTTCTTTGGAGAAGATTGCTGTGTGAATATGTAAATATTTACATAATATTCATTGTAGAGTTTACATTGCAAATAATTTTTGTTACCAAAAGTTATGATCTCAAGTATAACATATCTAATATTTTGAAGAAAGTTCACTAGGGGTACAAGTTTATGTTACAATAAAAATGTGGTAAATTCACAGGATACTAAATGCATAAATTAGATTTATGCCTTAGAGTAGACCATACATTTATAAATATATAATTTCGAGTGCTGCCAATTATAAGAGAAAAAACACTAATCTTTGGCAATCAGTTTATTGGGAAAAAGGAAACATATTTTCCTTTTTTGGTCATTTAAATTTAGTCCTTACAAATTTCGTCTAGTACCTTCTTTTTTATTTGACCTATTGAATTACTCTCAGACAATATTTACTTTACTTTTGAAGACTATACCTGTTGATGTAGTATATATATTAAAATATTTTCCAAATAAATATAAAACATGAACCTTGATAAATTATATATCGAATCTTGTTATATCATTAAAAATAATGAGTTTCATTATTAATTAAAATTATAAATATATATTATATATATATATGTATAATCACACTATTCCAATTTATGATTTTAATTACTCTTGCCTTCAAGGTAAGAAGATAAGCCTATAAACCCGAGGCTTTCAAAACATTTGAAATTTGATTCAACATGTTATGAACTTAGAAATACTTGACTATTAGGTTTATAAAAATTATTATTTTAATTGAGGCATCACTCTTTTTTGATAATATCTTTCTTAGTAAAATTCATCAGCACTTATACAAAGGCTTTGTTTAAAATTTGAATTAGAGGTAGAAGACACAAAAATATTCAACAAGGCCGGTCTTTAAATTTGAAGAGTCCCCGCACTTTGCAATGCATCAAACAGTAATTTGTAATTGACAGTTTTCTTACCTAGAGCGCTTCCCAGGCAAGAGCTTGTTCTCCAAAGACAGTCAGCTGGGTAAATGTCAGAAGCTCAAAAAGTAGATTATAGTACAAACAGTGTTGATATTTCTATGAAATGGAAGGAAAGCATATTTATTTTTAAAATATAGAATTTTATTTAAAACAAGTGAAACCTTCCATTGTGACCTTTACGAGATTCCAAACAGTGACGAATTTGGTCATTACAAATAACCTTTTCCAGAAAGAGCTTCACCATTCGGGACTTTCATTTGATAATGTCTGTGAATTAATTTCCTTTCTACGAACTAACTCATGATATTAAATTTTTATGAGATATTTTATTCCTGATATTAGAGTTTTAAACAAATTTTAGAAGGGAAAAAGGTAAGGGAGCAGTTTTTTGATCGTCTGTCATTTTAACTTGTTTGGGGGAAAATCGTTCAGTCATTTTTTTGTTTCTTCCTTGTACAAAATTATGTACTTGTGTGAGCTTTGTGAATAATTATATCTTCCAACGTTCTTTATAATGCTTAGTATACTTTTTTTCAGAAGATTCATTCTGAAGCAGTTTTCAACTTAACAAATAAGTTGGAATCTCCAGGTACATTCTGAAATCATTTGTTTGGAATCTGGTACTCCTTTTCACCACGTAAAAAATATTGTGTATGGTGGTTCCAACTTGTTTCCCAAGTGGGTCTTCACTATTGTTTTAACTATTGGGGATCCAAAAAGAACTCATATATAGTAAAAAAAATAACACACCAAAACAAAAACAAAACCACAACATTTATATTTAGAATATATAAAATGAATTATAAAATTATGAAAATAAAGAAAAGAGTAGGCAAATTATTACCACAAGCTCTAAATATCTAGCATGATATTATTTCTCTTGGAATATGATCTCCAAGTTCCAATCTGGAATTCTAGGACCATGTCCTGACCCAATGATCCTGGCAAAAAAGTTCTTTCTCCTCACTCCCATATCTCCGTGACACTGAATACTTAGAGCAGTGGTTCTCAACCTGTGGGTCGCGACCCCTTTGGGGGTCAAATGACCCTTTCACAGGGGTCGCCTAAGACCATCGGAAAACACATATATAATTACATATTGTTTTTGTGATTAATCACTATGCTTTAATTATGTTCAATTTGTAACAATGAAAATACATTCTGCATATCAGATATTTACATTACGATTCATAACAGTAGCAAAATTACAGTTATGAAGTAGCAACGAAAATAATTTTATGGTTGGGGGTCACCTCAACATGAGGAACTATATTAAAGAGTCACGGCATTAGGAAGGTTGAGAACCACTAACTTAGAGGATCACAGTTCTGTTTCATTGATTGGGATTTCTGATACAATGACAGGGGTTGAGAAAGGCAGAAGCAGTGAATGCATGACAAGACATAGGAATTAAGGTGCCCCAAAAGGCCAGTTCTCTTTCCCTGATTTAAAATCTTTGCCAAGTTGTTTTGTTTTGTGGTTTTTTTTTTCCCCTCCCAGGAACATAATACCTTCTGTCTTCTCCACTGATAGCTGATGGATTGCAAACCCTGTGGACCACTGGGAAATAGAATACTGTACTTTATAACAGATAGTTTACACAGTCTTATGGGGAATGCTGAGCGTTCCTAGTAAGCTAATACATAATAAGAGGAGTGACTTTAGCAAGATTCAAAAATTCTTTTTTTAATTTTTATTTTATTTTTTTAATTGTTTTATTGCTTTAAGTATTAAAAAGAGTATTATATATGTCTCCTTTTTTTTCTCCCCTTGACCTTCCCCTAGCCTCCATACACCCCAGTGTCTTGTGTCCATTGGTTATGATTATATGCATGCATACAAGTCCTTCGGTTGATCTCTTACCCACCCCCCCAACCCTCCCTGGCCTTCCCGCTGTAGTTTGACAGTCTGTTCGATGTTGCTCTGCCTCTGTATCTATTTTTGTTCATCAGTTTATAATGGTCTTAATTATCCATAAATGAGTGAGATCATGTGGTATTTTTCTTTCATTGACTGGCTTATTTCACTTAGCATAATGCTCTCCAGTTCCATCCATGCTGTTGGAAATGGTAAGAATTCCTTCTTTTTTACAGCAGCATAGTATTCCATCATGTAGATGTACCACAGTTTTCTAATCCATTCATCTGCTGATGGGCACTTAGGCTGTTTACAGATCTTAGCTATGGTGAATTGTGCTGCTATGAACATAGGGGTGCATATATCCTTTCTGATTAGTGTTTCTGGTTTCTTGGGATATATTCCTAGAAGTGGGATCACTGGGTCAAGTGGGAGTTCCATTTTTAACTTTTTGAGGAAACTCCATACTGTCTTCCATAGTGGCTGCACTTAAGAATCATTAAGCCCTGATCGGTTTGGCTCAGTGGATAGTGTTGGCCTGCGGACTGAGGGGTCCCGGGTTCGATTCCAGTCAGGGGCGAGTACCTAGGTTGCGGGCACATCCCCACTGGGTGGTGTGTAGGAGGCAGCTGGTCGATGTTTCTCTCTCATCGATGTTTCTAACTTTGTATCCCTCTCCCTTCCTCTCTGGAAAAAATCAATAAAATATTTTTAAAAAAGAATCATTAACAATTATATCAGTAGTCATTGGAAAATAGAGAAGACTACATTTAGACCTTTCTTCTCAGTTGTATATGAAAGACAATAAATTTCCCTGACCACTCCATCTAAAATATCAGTCACAAATTCTACTCTCTTATCCACAGTTATGTTTCCTTTACTGTAACTGATATACACTGAGTGGCCAGATTATTATGACCCCCTGACTTTTGTAGGCAAATTAGCTATAATTTCGCGCTGAAGTTGCTATAGGGCCACACCATTATAAATAGGGAAGCAGGTTGTTTACCATGACAGTAGAAGTGATTTTTTTCTGAAGATATGGGTAAACAACACGATTTAACAGCCTTTGAACGTGGGATATATATATATAATCTCCAGATTATTACGACCACCCCATCAGTACTTCGTTGGGCCACCTTTTGCCTTCAATACTGCGGCGATTCTTCTTGGCATTGACTCCACGAGATGTTGAAAGGTGATGCAAGGAATCTGACACCATGCCTGATGAATAGCACTGTCCAGTTCTGTGAGATTTGATGGTTGTGGAACCAGCTGCCTGATGGCTCTTTTAACTTCGTCCCACAAATGCTCAATTGGATTGAGATCTGGTGATTGTGGGGGCCACCTGAGCAAGGTAAAGTCTCCCTCATGTTCTTGAAACCACTCCTGCACAATATGAGCACCATGGCATGGCATATTGTCTTGTTGGGAGAAGCCATCTCCATTGGGATATGCCATCAACATGATAGGATGAACCTGATCAGCAGCGATACTTAGGTATGTTGTGCTATTCAGAGGTTGTTCCACACAAATTAAAGGGCCCAAATCATGCCAGGAAAACATCCCCAAACCATAACACTGCTCCCACCAGCTTGAAGGGTTGTACTCGTGCACGTGGGGTGCGTGCTTTCATGCTGTTTCTGCCAAATTCTCACTCTGCCATCTGCATGATGCAACTGGAAATGTGATTCATCGGACCACATGACTTGTTTCCAATGCTCGACTGTCCAATCCTTGTGTTCCTGTGTGAATTGGAGACGTTTTATCTTGGTAACTGCAGACAGCAAAGGTGTTCGAACAGGTCTTCAGCTTCCATATCCCATATAATGCAGTGTGCGGCTTATTTGCCTATAAAAGTCAGGTGGTCATAATAATCTGGCCACTCATAATAATATATATCCCATGTTCAAAGGCTGTTAAATCGCGTTGTTTACCCATATCTTCAGAAAAAAATCACTTCTACTGTCATGGTAAACAACCTGCTTCCCTATTTATAATGGTCTGGCCCTCTAGCAACTTCAGCATGAAATTATAGCTAAGTTGCCTACAAAAGTCAGGTGGTCATAAGAATCTGGCCACTCAGTGTAATATTTGTTTATTTTCTGCTTCTTCCTCTAGAACAGTGGTTCTCAACCTTGGCTGCACATTAGAATCACCTGGGAATCTTTTTAAAATCCTGATTTCTGGGCCTCGTCCTCCGGAAATTGTTTCTTTGTTACTAATGTTGTGGCCCCACCCCATAACAAAGAAACAGAATTTCCAGAGGATGGGGCCCAGAAATCAGGATTTTAAAAAGATTCCCAGGTGATTCTAATGTGCAGCCAAGGTTGAGAACCACTGCTTTACTAGGAAGCAACTATAGACTAGGAAAAGTGTCAGGGTGAAGGTGATGAAGGCTGGCCCAGCAGTTCTTGGCTTTGGAGATGGCAGAAGGGGAGCAAGAACCAAGGAATGCAGGTGGGCTAGAATCTGGAAAGGAAAGAAAATGGGTTCTCCCCCAGAGCATCAAATGTAGCCTTTCCAATACTTTTATTTTAGCAGAGTGAGACTTATTTTGGACTTCTGACCTATAGAAAAGAAAGATCATAAATTTGTGTTGTTGTAAGCCACTACCTTTGTGGTAATTTGTTACAGCAGCCATAAAAAACTAATACACCTCCCTTGGCTGCTGTTCTTTTCAGGCCAACAGCAATTTTAGTAGATGTCAGAGTATATGGATGTGTCAAATTGAGACTTCCTTTATTACACTTTTTGTCTAGCTCTCATCCATTGATTATTCCTTCTTTGGAAGACCAGTAAAGAAACATTTTCCCACAGTGAAGTTCTGTAGCCATAAGTCACAGATACAAAGCTTGATTATATGCTTTAAGAGCCTATTTCATTCTTCTCTGTTAGTCTTGAACATACTTTTTGAGAGAATGAAATACTGAATGGATAAGCATATAAGTGGCCTAATGTTTACTCTCCCACTAAAACTAGTGTAAATATTTCCCACCTGGAGTAAAGATCAATCCTTTTTTTCTCTCTCTAATGGAATGCCGAGAGTTTCCTTAACAATTTCCAAATTGGAACTCAACCTTAAATTACTCATGTTTTCTAATTTTCAGCGGTAGCATACAAACAAGACATCAGAGCAAGTGCTTCATTCAAACAACATGTAGAAACCATAATAATTATTTTTTTTAGGTTCTGAATCTATTATCCCAAATACAATCATAGTCTCAAAACAAATTATATCTCCAAGCCAGGTCAGTCTTGCTTTTATATGTCAGGAACAGGTAGCATTATAAGGGAAAGAAAGAGAAAAAGAATCCATAACAGGGAAAGTTTTAGCCCTACCAGAATCTTCTTCAATTTGTGCAATGTCTATAGAAAACTCCTAACTTATTTGGAAAAGAATCCACAATGAAGAGTTTCATTTTTACAGCTTGCTTTCGTATTCTTAAGAAGCTATGGCATTTGAGACGCTCCTACTTCCTTGGAAATTCAGAAATGGTTCTCTCATGTTCTATTACCCTTTGCCATTTCCATTCTCCTTCCAAACCAACACAGCTGTGCTCTTACAATATGTTATTGCTTTTTTTTTTGCTGGTTTCTTTTTTCTCCACTAAATATAGTAGAGAGGTTAGCATCTTGTCTTCTTCAGCATGACAATGGGGCACTAGAGAATCCCGGTTCTGCCCATTAGAAATGTGGCCCAGTGTGTAGTGAACTTGATCAGCTATTCTTGGGAAAGAGTGAGGGAATGGGTACAGATGGAGAGACCAGATATGTAACTTCAACCGTAGTTATCCTATCATGTATAGAGTTGTGTGGGAATCTCCTCAATAAAATGTGAATTTAGGAAGAAAAATATTCCCTGCTAACACATCATTAGCTAGGAACAATGTACCTCATCATTTGGAAAGTCATCTAATGTATGGGTGATGTCTTGTTATAAACCTTCTAAATAACACTGCTGTTAAATGATTTGCCAGTGATACTTATTTTATTATGACAGCTTTGCTTTAGAGATGTTCATAATGAGACGGCTGAAAGGCCATTAATTGTGAAATGTTAACATAATATCACATTTTACATAATTCCAGACAAAAATGTGGAAGTTTATTGACTATTACTGTACAGTCATGTGCCACAGAATGATGTTTCACCCGTGATGAACTGCATATATGATGGTGATTCTTTAACATTGTAATGGAGCTGAATTTCCTGTAAGAAATGGAAGGCTATATGGTTAAGGAGGATTTTTTTTTCTCTGATGGGGGTAATATCTGTGGGACGTAACAATTGATTCCTTCTTACTCAGAGCACCTCAGTTTTGAGTGCATAGATTACATCCCAATCAGTCGGCCACTGACCTGTTTCAGCACAGAGGAGCCTGTCCCTCCTGCACTACATTTTTAGGGGTGATACAGCCCTCCTGGATCTAGCTTGATGGTCTTAAGAGTGCATTGCTGTAAATTCTTTGTTGAGGACCTAAGATCCTGTACAAGGACACAGGTCCTCAGGAGCTACCTTAACACATATTAAGTGCTATTGTCACCTCAGTAAAAGCTTTCTATGTGTGGAACCAGCCTGTCCCAGGACTTAAAAATATGTTTAGGTCACAATGATGTAAAACATTGATAAGTTTTATTTCTTCCATCAATTCAATGCCAGAGAGAGACCTTTGTATCAGACAGGGTCAATGGGACTAAGAATGGAGTCCTCAGTTCTACACTCCCTCCATGTTAAAATTCCTCTTTAAAAAACAAAATGAATATCACAAAATTCCTCAATCTTACTACTGCTCCAACATGCAATGGCTAAAATGACATTGTCAAGACAATTCCATATGTCCCTTTATTTCTCCATCTTGATTTCTTATTCCTACTGATCCTCAGGCCACCTTTTACTCCCTCCTCTCAGTCACTATTCTGGTGACTTATGCCTTACCCAGCCAGTTTCTCCTCAATATTTTCAAGCAATCCAGCCCTCATCCATGTTTATGGAGCAGCATTGACAGCTTTGATGTTCTGTCTCTGACCCTGTCGAAAGGAAGCAGGGAGAGGGCTGTGGGGCAGTGTTTATAAAGTCCACAGCAGTGCACAGTGATGTCCTAGGTCAGTGATGGCAAACCTTTTGAGCTCGGCGTGTCAGCATTTTGAAAAACCCTAACTTTGGTGCCGTGTCACATATAGAAATTTTTTGATATTTGCAACCATAGTAAAACAAAGACTTATATTTTTGATATTTATTTTATATATTTAAATGCCATTTAACAAAGAAAAATCAACCAAAGAAATGAGTTCGCGTGTCACCTCTGACACGCGTGTCATAGGTTCGCCATCACTGGCCTAGGTCTTCACATTCACTCACCACTCACATTCACTCACCACTCACTCACTGACTCACCCAGAGCAACTTCCAGGCCCGTAAACCCCGTTCTTGGTAAGTGCCCTATACAGGTGTATCACTTTTTGACCTTTTATACCACATTTTTACTGTACCTTTTGTATGTTTAGATGTACAAATACATATCATTGTATTATACAGTATTTAATACAATAACATGATGTGCAGGTTTGGAGCTGGAAGCGATGTTCTATACCACATATCCCGGGTGTGTAGTAGGCTATGCCATCTGGCTTTGTGCAAGTGCACTCTATGATAGCACAATGATGAAACACCCAATGACACATTGCTCTGAACATATCCCCATCATAAAACAGCACACCACTGTGTAAAGAATAATTTTTAAAAATATGATGAAAATAATCTCAGGCAAATGTAAAGATCATAAGCTTAAAGAAAATCAATAAACTGGTCAATTATTTTCTTACCTATTTTTATTTTCTATTGAAAATAATACATTACAATAATGTTAACCTCCATATTTCTAACAACAAGAACTCAATCCCATAAATGAACTAACCTTTTAACAAAAGTAATATGATGTGGGAACATGATCACTCCTCTGCGCACAAATTCCAACCCAGTTGTTTTAATGGATGCTGATTGTTTTGTATGAATTACAGAAGTAATCATACCTTTTTTGTTTTGATCATAGAGAAGAGATTTTAAAAAAAGAAGATACTGATGAAAGTATTTGAAAATAATTGGAGAGTTTAATTCTTCTATTTCTCCCAAATGAAAGTAGGTTTACTTATTCATAATTATTGAAAAAAATCTATTTTTGATAAAAATTCACCCCAAATAGATGAATGTAGGAAAAAAAATGCTTATAATAATACCATGTTAAAAATAATCATTGCTAATGATTTGGGGTATGTTCTTCCAAATGCATTTTCTAGCATACATGGCTTTTATAAAAATGGAATATAATGTACATATTGCTTTGCATATTATCATCTTTCACAATACAATATACTGTGGTCCTATTCCCATGTCAATGAACATATGCCTATGTCTTCTTTATAAATTGCTTTATTTCTATAGTGGACTTTCAAAATATAAGAACATATATGTCAAATATAGTAGGCATATTACAAAATCTGGACATTCCATATTTCATGTAACCATCTATACTAATAAAAGGGTATTATGCTAATTAGACCGGGAGACCTTCTGGACGTCCTTCTGGACAAAGCCATGGTGGCAGGGCCAAGGCAGAGGCAGTTAGGGGCGATCAGGCCAGGAGGGGAGGGCAGTTGGTGATCAGGCTGGCCGGGGGGGGGCAGTTGGGGGTGAGCAGGCTGTCAGTGGAGGGGGGGCTATCAGGTATCAGGCCTGCAGGGGGGCAGTTGGAGGCAAGCAGGCCAGCAAGGGGGGTCAGTTGGGTCCGAGCAGGCTGGAGGGGGGGGGGCTGTAGGGGGCGAGCAGGCCAGCAGACAGAATGGTTAGGGGCAATCAGGCAGGCAGGCAGGTGAGCGGTTAGGAGCCAGTGGTCCCGGATTGCGAGAGGGATGTCCCAGATTGGAGAGGGTGCAGGCCAGGTTGAGGGACACACCCCCATGCATGAATTTCGTGCACTGTACCACTAGTATTTTATAAATAAAATTGTGGTGAATATGCATCTTCTTCTTTTGTGGGGGCACTGTAGGTGAAGAAAATTATTTCAAGGAATATTTATTCATATTTTATTGTTTTTGGTACAAATTGTTACATTTCCCTGAAGAAAATTTATATAAAATTTCCTACTATTATTTTGAAGAGTGCTTATTATAAGACTGTGTTGAAAAATATTCTTACTTTCTTCATCATTCAAGAAGGAATAGCAAATCATTGTTTTCTACAAAATAACTGGAAATAATCATTTAAAAAATTAATTTTTGTTAATATTTGAGTATAAAAAAGTATCCCTATTTTATTTGAAATATTTTTGGTTGTGGATGAGGCTAGATATCTTCATATTTTTGAACATTTTTTGAAATTATCTGCTTGTGTTATATACCTATTTTAAAAAGGATTTTTAATATTTAATTACATACTAGTACATTTTTTCTGGTTAATAGAGTGATCTAATCATTTTATCATGTTTTATAAATATTTTAAGATATTATTAATGGGGTATTACAGCCCATTCTTGAATGTGTCTCAATTTCTTAGATATGACTATATGAAATTTCTCTTCATACATTCAAAAAGTTGAATATTAGCAATTTCATACCATTAAACCTAATACATAACCAGTTTTTAAAGACAATTTATTGAAGTTGTTTCTAATGCTTTAATATTACATGTTTTTTTTAATGTTATTGGGAAACCGATTAATAGTCTAAATAACAATTAGAAGTGACTATAAAAATAAAGTTTTCCCAAAGGATGCCATTAAATATTTTATTCTGTTGGCATTTGTAATACTCCTGAAATATTAGATTTTCAACTTAGAATTAATACAATATTTTAGCATAATGAAATCTATAGTAATATATAGTCATATAAAATAAACTGAAATTGAAGTGTGTGAAATTTACTTTAATCAATAAGTATATGTGATTCATGTATCTTCTGTATAATTTGTTGCTTTCAAATGTCTATAAAGAAGATAAATGTTGTATATTTGGACAAACTGCTCTGAAAACATATTTCTGCTTCAAAAGCATCCCTGTTTCCATAGATTTGTAACATGCAATAAAATTTTATTTTAAGTTTAGGTTTGGTTTTGCAAATGCTATACAACACATATACAGAAAAAACTATATAAGAAAAGGAAAGACAATTAACCTTTATTAATTCCTTATTTTATGCCTGGCAATTTATTTCCACTTGTTTATCAAGTGTATTAATATTCTCTCATGATTATATGCTGATCAATATGGTTTAAGGCTGCCATATTTAAGAAAAATAAAAAACAAAACAGAATGTCAAGTTTTAATTTCAGATAGAAACTGGACCTTTAAAAAAGCATGTTTCATTTAATATTGGACTTATAATTTTACTGAATATTTATTGTTTACCTGGAATTCAAATTTAACTGGGCATCCTGTATTTTACATAGAAACTCAAATAGGAGAAAGTTCAACAGTTTAAACAGATTTTTTTCCTTTTGGAAATGTGAGCCTAGGTCAGTCAGATCTTCTAATTTTTCAAAAGAAATGGGGGATTCATATTTCAACATGATTTCTCATAATTTTCATGTGTCCCCAAATTATTAAAACACTTTAAATTACAGTGTAAAGTAATCGATGCATGTCTGTGGACCATGTCTGGCCTGTGGAACACCTGTGGGTATCTGAAGACGATGTAATAGGTCAAAGCTTCTCACACTCCAATGCATAGAGGAGTTACCTCAGGATTTTATTAATATGCAGGTTCTAATTTACCAAATCTCAGGAGAAGCCTGGAATTCTGCATTCCGGACAAACTTCCAAGTGAGGTTAGTAGTTGCCTTCTGCTGACCACACTTTGAATATCAACGAATGCATAACAGGAAAAAAAAAGGAAGGGATAAAAGAACAAGCAAGAAAATAGAAAATTAGGGTAGATATCCAACCTATAAAAGGAGACACTGAAAGCATTGGAAGAGTTGGGTAACAGGTCTCATCCATCTATTATTGTTCTTGAAATAAAAAAGCCAATCACCTAGTGTAAAGAATAAAATCAGGACAAATGCAAATATCTAATTTCTTTAGCATATAAAACAGTGGTTCTCAACCTTGGCTGCACATTAGAATCACCTGGAAATCTTTTTAAAATCCTGATTTCTGGGCCTCATCCTCTGGAAATTCTGTTTCTTTGTTACTAATGTTGAGGCCCCACCCCATAACAAAGAGACAGAAATTTCCCGGAGATGAGACCCAGAAATCAGGATTTTTAAAAGATTCCCAGGTGATTCTAATGTGCGGAGGTGGGAACCCCCTTATAAAAAAATTTTAAAAAAAGTTTTTTTTTATTTTGGAAAAAAAAACCACCCTTAAGCTAACTTTTTTGAAAAGGGGGAAGGTTAAGTTTTATGCCCCCCAAATCCCCCCAGGGGGGGCCCCCCCCAATTTTTTTCCTAAAAACACAATATTGCTATTAGGGGGAGTTTTTCCCCCCCCC
>NW_005871299.1:1758583-1766607 GCF_000147115.1 Myotis lucifugus
GGATGTAAACAGATAATTATCAAGGTAGAGTTTTAATTGCCTCTGTTGATTGACTGCCCAATCATGAAAGTAGGATAAACCACTATGTCTGTCAGAGACAGCTGTTGGTCTCTGGGAAAGGCAAAGATGAGAGAAGGATAATGAAAGAAAGCAGTGAGATGGAAAAGGCAGAGACTTCAAGAAATGCCTAGTGCAACCATCTATCTAGAGGAGGGTGGGGATTGCAGCATCTGTTCACCTTCCTTTTTGAGAAAGGAGGAGAAAGGATATGAACAGAAGTGAGGAGAGATGGAGAAAGATGAAAGAAGGAAGAAACTTAAAACACACTACAAAACCTTGAGGGCTTACATCCTAGGAAATTGTATAATGCATGTTATTTCCTATAATTTAGCATGTTCTTCCCTGCCCAAACTCGACAGGTGTTCAGTAGCTTACTGTGATTGTCAAAAAGTTAACACAGGGACCAAAGTAGTTAGCTGTGGGAACCTCTGTCAAATCAATGAAATAATTATAGCCATGCAGTTAACAATCCTGCTGATTCTAAATAGATATTTTGAGGCAGATTAGCCCATCTGCCCATGATTACAGTTACATAATTTTTGCTTGGGTTTAAAATGATCACACTTAAGAAATTTAAAATAGCTTTTTTTCTAATAGGAACATGTTAATCTATGTAAAGAGTTTGGCAGAAATTTGCCTTTCGAAAATATCAATTCAAAATAGGCATTGTTTTATAAGGGTGATTCTTACTGAATTTGTACCAGTATATATGAACGCCTGTCACCATTTCAAGATAAGCAAATCATCCAAGGAAAATTGCTGATATCAAGGAAAACAGAGTAATTAGGCCAGTGTTACACCTACCCAATAGTGTGTCAGCCCCAAGTCATCCCATCTACATTTCTTTTGTGGCTTGTGAATTATTAATTTATTTAAATCTACTGTTGTTTCTCATATACTCTAAATTTTGTAATAAAGTGTAACTTGACTTGCTTAAGCCAGTGGTTCTCAAAGTGTGGCCCAGCAAAGCAGTAGAATATCACTTGGAGAACTTGTTAGAAATGCAAATTATTGGGCTCCACTATAGATTTACTAAAAAAAGAAACTTTGGGGAGTGGGATCTAGAAACCTCTATTTAAAACCCTCCAGGGCAACCCCATGCTCACTAAAGTTTCAGAACCAAAAGCTCTCTTTCTTTCTACATGTTTCTGAAAACGTCCATCTTCAAGAAAGCCCTAGCGACAGATGTGACTCTTACCATTAATGTGAGCCAGATGACTAATTTAGGCAAATTATTTATGATTGAGACATACTTTTGAATACTGCAATTTTTAATAACATTCCTAAATACTAATGTCCTTGCTTCATGGCTTGTAAGGAACCAATTTGTATTATGTAAATTTGTAACTTTTTAATAAAAGTGGAACTGGCTTAGAGTTTATCACTATGTTATTTGCAGAATTTGTTTACAAACATTAACTTATCTGCATTGCATAAAATATAAGCCAGTTGCGCTATTAATTCATGGAACCCATGGTTATTGCACCTGTGTGCTATTGCAAATCTATATCCTTGAATTACATTCAGAACAATCAGATAATAAGTGATTTTCATCCATCAGAATTCTGCAATGTCTTGATTACCTATAGTTAAGGAATGGAGTAGTTTATTTACAATTGCCATCAGGAGAATTAGCTCACAAAACTGGAGTTTGCAGGCAGCATGGCTCTTAATAAGCAATTCACATTCACTGCAAAAGTGAATCACTCGTAGTTGGTAACCAGAATGTAGCTGGTAAAGTATCTATGATCATGTCTATAAGTTAAGAGAAAGTCATTTGAATAAAATTATACAAAAAGGCAAAATAAGTGATAAAAATGAAATTGGATTCTTCTCAAGTCTTACAATTAGTGCCTCTTACAATAGAGAACGATTTAAAGAGGTTTTAGCCTAGAAACACTGCACATATTTTTACCCTTGTTTAACTATGCTACTGCTAGGCAACCAAGCCAAGGGTATTAAACTTTGCTCCTAGTTTCTTCAAAAAGATATTATTTTTTCCCCTAGTTCCAGTGTGTATCATATCCGGGCGATCAAAATACTCTTGAGGAAGTTCTGATTGCTTGCAAGCCCTTCAAAAAGGGGCACTGTTTGAGAGATGCACATTGAATATTTATTCAAAATCACACAATTATTTAAATGTGGTGCATGCCCTGATTTAGAATTTTGGCATTTACTAATTTGATGTAAAACATTTGTGACATGTATTATATTTCTGCTAATAACTCATTTTTATAAATTGCTGATGTAGACACCAACAAACATGTATTCAGTAAGGGTACTTTACTTCACAATGTACTTCTATTAATAGGGTAAAATTATTAAATTTATATTATTTTTCAAACGGTTTTGTGTAATTTGGAAGTGAATTGGACGTGACAATGAGGTTAAGTGAGTCACTCATCAACACCTATGGTTTTGACACTGCTACACAAGGCTACCTTCTTGTTTGTTTTATTTCGTGAAATCGGGAGGTGCATACCTGTCACTTAATTAAACTTATAACAGAAATATGAAATGTTATGCCTGTTAAATTATTGTCAATAATTATTTAATGAATATAAATAATAAAGCAATGATTAGATTATGGTTAGTGATATAATTGAATAATATAAATTAATAAGAGTAATTAACTACATCAGTCTTCCAGATATGAAGCATGATACATTTTATAAAATTAGCATTTCAAATATTCTCATACTTGTTAGATTAGAAGGTGTGTTTAAATTTTCAGTTAAAATGTTGAATGTGTTAAAAAGCCTAATTTTATAGAGAATATCCCATAAATAGGTTTCAGAGCAAAATCCTTAGAAGGAAGATGATCTTGCCTCCAGGAATTATAGAAGACCTTAAAATACAAAATTATTTAAATTTGGAATTGTCACCACTCTTTATGTAGCAATTTGCTATATGGTGATTGAATATTAATAAGACGCACCATCAGGATTTCAGGATGGGAGGTGAAAATGGTGAGGAAATGTTCAAGATATTGGTCATAAAACACTGATATAAATTCACCTTGACTTTAAAATCAGACCCAGATAAATATGTCAATAGGTAAGAAACAATACAGTAACCTTTCTTCTAGTGAATATATGAAATTGATATCAAGATAGAATGAACCCACAGTTTCTAAATTGTGTCATTTCTAAACGTAAGGTTTTTCTTTCTGGAGTTTATATGACTTTGGAAAATAAAATATCTTTGGAAAAAATAATTTTTCCCTTTTTTCATCACTGTCATTTCCCAGTCTCTGAATCAATTTCTCTGGAGCGGGAATCACTTGGCCTTAGCATTTAGGCTCAGTTCTGCCCCGTCATGCTACCTGTCCTGAGTTGTACTTGAGACTCATTTAAGGGTCTAAACCAGCACTTGTGAAATAACATCAGGGTACCCTCATTGTGATTTAATTCTCAACTGGTACCCCATTCTAATAACAGTTTCTGCCTTTTCCCTGCCCAGCATAGGACCTTACTCTCCCAGCCATGATTCCTCTGCCTGTATCATTGTCTGTGTGATCTGCCTCAGTCTTTGCTTGTCATTTTATGATTGAAATAATATTCTTTTTCTTTTCATGCTCCCCTTCTCCTCAACTCTCACCCACCTTTACTATTCAAAACCTAAACCAGAGGCTAAGTCCCTGTCACCAGCCAAGAGAAACTTAATGCAAACTGCTTGCTTTGCTGCCCAGATTCTGGGGCTAATTCACCCAATGGTCTCAAAAACAGCGAGTCACTTAACTGTTGGGGTACTCCTCAGTGCAGATTGCTCCACTGGCTCATAGCTTGACGTATGTGATGCTGTACTATTCAGGCAAATGAAAAATAACAGTGCTTCAAAGCATGAAAGGAGAAGCCACAGATATACTATATCAAGTGGCAGCTGTGTGCACTATACAGGCCCTCATACAAGCGTGTATTATGCACCTGCTATGTTTATTAAGGGAGATTATCCTATATAATAAAAGCCCAGTGACCATAATGACAGAACGACCAGAACGACCCCTCGACAAGTCACTATGAGGTGCACTGACAACCTCTCGGTCCCTTTCCCCAGCCTGCAGGCTCCAATCACTGATGGCAAATGGGGAACCGGGGTGGGTGGCAGGGGATGTGGGCAGTACCAGGCCAAGGCCCCCACCCACCGGTCACCCACACACAGAGGGTGACTGGTGGCAGAGGTGAGGCTGGTGAGTGGGTGGGAATGGCTGATCTCTCTGTACCTCCCCCTGGCCGACAGGCTCCCATTACTGGATGGGGAACGGGGAACTGGGGTGGGTGGTGGCAGGGGTTGGGGCCAGCTGCCAGCAGCCAGGGAAGATGGCCCTGATCGCAAGCTAGGCCTTGGGACCATACCCGCACACGATTTTGTGTGCCGGGCCTCTAGTTTTTAAATATAATTTACCATGTAACTAAACTAAATTTGAAATTGTGGAGAGATTAAAAATGGACAGTTTTTGTTTTTGAGGATGTTGTGTTCTAGCTATGGGGGCAGAGAAAAGATGAGAAACATAAAGTAGGGATGCTTAAAGGATAGTTTTAACAAGAAGAATCTAATTGCCTCTAGTTTAGAAAAGATGCACTATCGTTTTTTGGTAATTGGTGTAGGATGGCAGTGGGCATGGTGAGTAGGATGCAGTGTTTGAAATATAATCAAACCTGTAATTATTTTGATTTTTGTAGCTGTGGGTATTCCATGTCCACTGCTTTAGTTGCAGATAGAGAGAGAAAGGTGTGTTTGCTCTTTCCGTATTTGGCATCCACATTTCCAGTCTCAGCACTACATCCAAAGGAAAGGAGAAGAGTGGTATCATCACTGAGTAGATGGCACATACCTGATATGTAAACAAGTGAGCAGTCAAAACACCCAGGGCTGACATTCACTCTTGAGTGTGTAATACTTTCAGCATTTCACATGTTTTGTAATTCAGTCAGACATATCAGTCTGAACTATAGGAAACAAACAATTCATAAATCTTCTTATTGTGAGACCTTAGAAACTAAATACTTCTTACAGTTTTCTAAACACTGATGATATATGTTGCTCAAAAGACATAACTAGGTTGAACATTATAGCAACATCTGTAGAAGCAAAATGAAAACTATCAATATGTGTCGACACCAGCAATAACTCTCTTTAACCAGCTGCATCAATTAATAAGCGTTCTGTAACAGAAGCAATACGTTTTCAAAAATGGGGAGGTACCCATCTCAACATCCATTACAATGAAAAGCAGCCTCAGAGAATACAGCCCCTCAAAGTTTAGAATGATAAATTCATCAGGTGAAAAGTTTAGCCCCTATTTCAATAAGGGAAGCTCTGGGATCACTTGAAGGAAAAGCAGAAGAGGAAAGAGCAAATCACCTGGGAACCGCATTACCATAATTGAGCACTTAAATGCATAAGAAACAAATTGAGACCACTTAAGTAAATAAGGAGAAAGCTATGTAAAGACAGCATCAAGATGCTACAATTGATCTTTAACTGCTCCCATCTCTGGAATTAAATAAGGCTGGCACTCTCAGGACTAGTTCCTTAGCATTGAGTTAATTAGTTATGTGCCCTGCTTCTCCACTGACAGCTTGGGTTTGAACCCAAGCGCCAGCACCTGGCAGATGTGTCATCCTGGGCAAGGTTCTCATCTTCTTCAAGACTCAGTTTCCAAATAGCATTGCTTTATAGTGTGATGATTTTTAAATGAGGTCATTGGACAAGTGTTTACCATAGTGTATGGCCCATTATAAACTCTCTATAAATGTATTTTATTGTAACATGATACTAATAATTATTATATTTAATGTATATAAATATTATGAATATATAGATATATCTATATATCTATATATCTATATATCTTGATGTTGTCTTCATATAGCTTTTTTCTTATTTACTTAATGGTCTCAATTTGTTTCTTATGCACTATTATCCTATCTAATAAAAGAGAAACATGGTAATTAGCCGTACGGCCGCTACCCTTCCCATTGGCTAATCAGCGAGATATGCAAATTAACCGCCAGCCAAGATGGCGGCTAATTTGCATACTGCAGGCAGGGTGGGACAGTGCCAACTGCTAGCTCGCCTCCATCCAGGGCTGGCGGCAGAGGTCCCTCCCCTCATCCAGCCCTCTCACGGGGAACCGGGGGCTGGCGGGTGGGACCCTGGCAATCGAGCACCCGCCCTGCTCTCATCTGGCCCTCCCGCGGGGGACCTGGGGCTGGCAGGTGGGACTGCAGCGATCGGGTACCCGCCCCGGTATCCTCTGTGCGACGGGACCGGGGCGGCAGCAGCGATCGGCTGGCCAGCACATCCCATGTGCGACCCAACTCGGGCGGGTAGGTCGCCGGCATGCCTGGCAGCCTCCGTCAGTGCCTCAAGCCCCAGCAGCAGCAGCAGCAGCAGCAGCAGCGGTGGCGGCAGTGCCCGCGACCTGCCCGCCCAGGTGTGAGCAGCCCCAAGCGGGCAGTGTGTTCCATCAGCCGCTGGCGCACAGGCATGCAGGTGAAGTCACCAGTGCCTGCTTTCCCACAGGCCTGAGGGGCTCAGGTCTGTGGGAAAGCAGGCGCCATGAGCTGGTGATCCCAAAGGCCTGATAGCCCCACAGTGGAGGCAGTGTTGGGACTGGGGAGTGGTGAGCGGTCAGAACATGGCCCTGATGGGCCAGTCGCTATGACGCCCACTGTAGCCAGCACACTGCCTGATCAGGGGGTGGGGCCAGCAGCCAACCTCGCAGCCCCTCCCCCCTGCAGGCCTTCCCCTGATCAGACTCTCCCATCCACATCAAGAGCAGGGCGCTTGGAGCCTGGACCCTTCCTGGCAGCCCCGAGTCCCTGGGGTTGAGAATTCTGATGGCCCTGCCCAGAGAGTAGAGGTGCCTGAGGGGCAGGGACAGGGACCACAGGCCTCCAGGGAGCACTTCAGAGTTGGCAATGAGAGGAGAGGGCCTGTGAAGGCGGAGAAGGTGAAGCCAGTAGACATCAGCCCAGAATCCAGCCCTTCCCCTCCAGAGGCAGCAGGACCTAAACCCAGAACCCCAGCCCGAATTGGAAGAGCCTGAGGGAGCTTCAGAAAGCTCTATGCAAAGCTGCACATTGAGAACGAGAGACTTCGTGAGGCCCTGACCCAGACCACGCTGCGGCTGGAGCAGCTCAAGGTGGAGGTAGAGCGCGCCATGCAGAGGCAAGAGCACTTTGCAGAGAGGCCAGCCATCCTGGAGCTGGAGAGATTTGAGTGCAGGGCCCTGGATTGCAAGGCCGCTGAGCTGGAAGAGGAGCTGAAGGGCCTGTCCAATCTCCGAGCTGACAACCAGCGCCTCAAGGATGAGAATGTGGCCCTGATCTGTGTCATCAGCAAACTGTCCAAGTGACCCCGGAGGACTTGCCCCTGCACCCGCATTTATACAGCTGCTTTTGCCACATGTACCCCTTCCCTGTGTGAACATTAGTGACAGGGCTGTTAAGGAGTCTCTGAGAAGCCATAACCTTCCTTGAGATCTCCAGGCTGGGAGGGGAGGAAAGAGCCCCCAGGAGCCAAGGGGGCCATCTGAGGCCAGGATGGAGATGGGAGGCTGAGCCAGGTAGGGGGACCGGGGCTGCAGGCAGAACCAGAAAGGAACTGGGGACCAGGAAGTGCCAGGACCCGTAGCCAGGACCAGAGTGGCACCCAGAGGTCCCCTCTCACGTGTGCTGCCACCAGTCACCCCGCCAGCCCCTGAGCAGGGATCCAAGAATGTGCCAAGCATCCCACCGGCCTGGGCTAGGTGGGCCTGTATATAGGGTCTGTGTGCAATAGGGAGGGATGTCTTCTATTTTTGCTGTCCCCTCCTCATCGCTGTCCCGGGCAGGGGGAGAAGGTCTTTTTCAGACATAGCATAGGCACCACAAGTAAAAGTTGTGGAGTTGCTAACAAAAAAAAAGAAAGAGCAGGCCGGCTGGCGAAATACCCCTCCTCCTCTTCCCACCCCCCAA
>NW_005871299.1:1766707-1810717 GCF_000147115.1 Myotis lucifugus
CCCCTGATTGCACCCCCCACCCCAAGAGGGGGCAGGGTGGCCAGCAATTTCCTGCAGCCTCTCCCCTTGCCCAGCCCCACCCCAGATTGCCCCCTCCCCCTGCACTGCAATCAGGGGCAGGGCTGGCTGGCCAACCACCCATGGCTCTTCCCCCAGGCCACTGGCCCTGATCGCCACCCCCCCAACCCATTTGTGGGGGGGTTGCCCAGCCCACCAACCACAGCCCCTCCCCATGGCCAGCCCCACTCCCAATCAGCCCCCTAATCCCAATCAGGCTGGCGAGGGGGGGGCAGTTGGGAGCAATCAGGCCGGTGGCAGGGGGTAGTTGGGGGCAAACAGGCTGGCAGGGGAGGCAGTTGGGGGTGATCAGGCCAGCAGTTGGGGGTGATCAGGCTGGCAAACAGAGTGGTTAGGGGCAATCAGGCAGGCAGGCAGGCAGGTGAGTGGTTAAGAGCCAGCGGTCCTGAATTGGGAGAAGGATGTCCGACTGCTGGTGCAGGATCGGGCCTAAACGGGCAGTCTGACATCCCTCAAGGAGTCCCAGATTGGAGAGGGTGCAGGCCAGGCTGAGGGGCCCCCTCCCCCCAGTGCACGAATTTCGTGCACCGGGCCTCTAATTATACATAATATGTAATGATAATTATTATTACCAGTTATGAAGAGACACATAAGCTTACAATTCATACTTATATAGGCAAGTACAAAAGAGTGGTTTTGGTAGTTAATAGGATATTTTATATTAAAATATATCAACTCAAAAGAAATATTAAATCAAGACCTTTTGGATTTTCATTAGCATTGCTTTATTTTTTAAGGAAAATTGAAAGGAAATTGATTCACTGAGATTATAAATCTTGTAATATTCTAACCAAGTAGGGAAATTTAAGAAGATGAAGTTTTACAAATTGTTGTATTTTTTCACTGAAACTACTTCAAAATATAGCATCAATCTTGGTTAAGATAACATAATAATTTGGACACTAATTATTGAACTCTTACACCAACCTTCTACAACATGCGTGGATCTAGTTAAGAGAAGTGATTATAGATACTTGCACATTATATGTTGTATTATTTAATTATTTTGGTAAACATTTTATTGAAGTTCAAAATATATAATCAAGTCATAAATCGTAAGTTTACAGGCTGGTAATTTTTTATAAAGTGAACACACCAAGGTAGTCAGTGCCAAGATCATGGCTTAGATCATTTTAAGCATCTCCTGCACCTATGCTCCATTCATTACACACCCAGGACGTAGCCACTATTCTGACTTCTATCACCACACCTGAAATGAGGTGGTAAATGCTATTCTGTGTTTAAGGTTCTTTTGCTCAACACGAGTCTATACTATTTATCTATATAATTGCTTGAAATATTGTCTTTTCTATTATATAACAAATATATTTTTCATTTTACTATTGATCGTGGTTATTTTCAGTTTTTAGATGTTGTAAATTGTGCTTAATAAACATTCCTGTACATGTCTATGCTGCACTTGGTTATAGGGTGTACAAATATTTACAAACTTATAGAAAAGACTGCCAACAATTTTACAAACTTGTACCAATCTGCAATACCATCAGAAGTGTATGAGAGCACTGTTGATCCAGTTAAGGGTCCAAAATTGGTATTATGAGTTTCTTTAAGTTGTACCACTCTAGTGAATATGGAGCAGGATCTCATTGTGGTTATAATACACATTTTCCTGATGATTTATAACAATGAACATTTTTTATATGTTTCTTTGCCATTTGGATATCCTCTTGTAAAAAGCTTACTCAAGTTTTTTCCATCATTTCTTTAAGAAATTTTCTAATTAATTTATAGGATTCATTGAATAGGCGTTCTTCTACAGATATATGTATGACAGATATCTTCTCCTTTTTGGGGATTTGCCTACTGAATCTCTTAAAAATGTCTTAATAAACAGAAGTTTTCATGACTGATAAAATCAAATCTGTCCATCTTTTTCTTTATGATCAGTGATTCTTTTTTGTGCCCTGTTTAAGAAATCTGTAACAATCTCAAAGGCATGAGTATATTGTCCTATAATAATTTCTAGACGTTTAATTCTGTTATCTTTTACCTTAATTCTAAAATGCATTTCTAAATGATTTTTTAGAATTATTTAGGTTCAAGTTTCATTTTTTTTTTCAGATGAATACCATTTTTAAAGACATTGAAGTCATGTAACATGGGTTCAGTTCATGACAGACTCTTCATATTGCAGGAGTATATTACTGATTAAAAGAGGTCCTTACCACTTTAAGTAGCATCTAGCTTTTTATCTTTAACACTAGAGGCTCACTGCACCTTCTCGCAATCTGGGACCCCTCAGGGGATGTCGGAGGCCTGTTGCATGGATTCCACCTGACCCGCAGGCCAGCCCAAGGGACCCCACCAGTGCATGAATCCATGCACCAGGCCTGTAGTATGTATATAAGATCTTTGGTTAATCTCTTCCCACCCTCCCCCTCCCTCCTTACCTCTGAGATTCATCAGTCTGTTCCATGTTTCCATGCTTGTGTGTTGAGCGTCTGCCCCTTGGTGGTCAGTGCACATCATAACTACTGGTCGAATGGTCGAATGGTTAAATGGTCGAATGGTCACTTAGGCTTTTATATATGTAAGAACAATTTCCCTGCTGTGCTTCTTTTGAGAATGCTATTGAAAATATCTTCAAATCCTAACAATTTAACATTTAGATATGGAAGAAACCTTTTTAACAGTCCTAATTGCTAGGGTATAGTTTACTCTGGCTTTAATCTGTCTTTCAAAATAACTTCTTTCAGGTTTTATGGTATCATTGCAGAGAAATAGTGAGTGTACACTGGACTTCGGCAATGACTATTTTATGATAGTTATTCTTTAATGCATTCAGCCATGTATTCATTCAACAAATACATATAAAATATAGGCTCAGGTTAAGTTTCACAGATATAATGGAGTATAATATAGATGTTTTTATATATAGACACTGTACACTTACTATGAAATATAAATTCAGTGATAAATGATTACAACAATTAGCAGATTTTCTAATTTTTAGAATTGGGCATATGCATTCTGAAGTCATAAATATATGGTTTCTGAGGTCATAAATATATCTATTCTGCTGGAGAATAGTTTGGTAGACCATTCTTATTAAAGCATATTATTAATTAGCTAGAGGCCTGGTGCATGGATTCGTGCACATTGAAAGGAAATTAATTAGAAGAAATATTGTAGAGGCTGGGGAGGGACCCTGGGAGGTTGGCTGCAGGGCATTCCCAGTGCGTCTCACCCAGTACCCATCAGCCAGACCCCAACAGCAAGCTAACCTACTGGTCAGAGCATCTGCCCCCTGGTGGTCAGTGCACATCATAGCAATTGGCCAAATGGTTGAACAAACGGTCAGACACTTTGAATATTAGGCTTTTATAATATAGGATTTAAAGCTCTTAGAATTGAAAGGATATAAAACAATGAATTTGAAAAATTACATTTGCTTTTTAAATATTTTCTGCTATAATTTTTATATATATTTGAAACCACAGTTTGTGAGTTGATATAAGCTGATTTAGAAAAAACAACAACAACAGAACACTACTTAAACACAAAATAGAATATATAAAGCAGAGAAAGATAAACGAAATAAAGTAATTCTTTAGTATTAAAAAGCATGCTGAAACAACATAATTAAGTAGTTAAGTATTAGCTTAATTACATCATAGCCAGTAATGCAGTGTTAGCTTATTATAATAAAGTAGCCTGGGGGAAATTCTGGGTTTAGATCATACATTCATTGTTCATGCAGCAAAAAGCACGTGCTTGTTTGCATAAACTATGTGGCCACCATGGAACTGGAATATGAGCTGCCTAACCAAAGGAAGGCAGAAGGAATTAAGTTTGATCCATTTGTCAGAATCATTGTATACCAGCATAGAAAAACAGATTCTGAACTTGATCTAGAATGATATAGCTCAAATCAAAATTCTGCAGATTATAAAATGAGAAGATAATGAGGAAAATGTAAAGATATGTTTAGACAATCAGTGAAATTATTCTTGCATATAATCAAGCTGTCCAGATTACTTTGTGTGGAACACAATAGGGAATGACCTGATCTTTTTAGAAAATTATACGTTTAGGATTTAAAAAAATATTCTAATTTTTAACCCACACTTAACCTCTAATGAATATTCATTAAAAGCTTAACATATTTCCTTTTCAATTCATAATCAAGCTTGAGGCAGATGCTTTTTGAGATATAACCATTTCAACAGTTAGAACTTAAATATATTGTTTCACTCATAGTTGAATCAAATGCAAAAAACTTAATAATGCCCTTGCTTCTAGTCTCTTGTCCACTCCATATAAACTACTCAACATTATTGAATGAAGCTATTGTAAGATTATAACAATTTCTCTTACAAAATGCCATAATTTCCAATTGTTTCAAATATAATCATCCATTTTTTTCTGCCTTTACAAACATACATCAGCCATTTGCTGAGATATACTTTTTACTTTTAAAATGGCTTGACAATTCTTTCTCTTGCATCATTCATGGGAATGATGAATTGAGTTATCAATTAATCTGGTGCTTTTAGGTGATATTGGAAATGTATTGGCACCTTGTAAAACACGGTGGAGCAAAAGTAGGTTTACAGTTGTTTGTATGAAAAATGATACAGTTATTAATAAGTAATAATGCAAGAGTAAAATCTGTTTCCCATACTCAACTGTAAGCCTACTTTTCCTCCACATTGTATCATTGTCTTGTGAAAATATGGTTTGAATTTTAGCCTATCTTTGCAATAAACTTTTTTTTCTTTTTTTTTAATTTTAATTTTTTTTTTTGCTAAAAGTATTACAAATGGTATTACATATGTGTCTTTTTTCCCCCCGCCCTTGACAATCCCCTGCCCTCCCTTACCCCCCAGTGTCTTATGTCCATTAGTTATGCTTATATGCATGCATACAAGTCCTGCAATAAACTTTTAAATATATTATTTATAAACTTGGCACAGCAGATAATTCTTAACTTATAATTTTTGTTTCATCTGTTACATTTTCATAAATATTAGTTATCAGTTTCCTGCATTATTAATTCCAATATATGTTTTATTATTTTATACTTAGCTGATTTGCCTTTCTATTTCATATCCTATTTTCCTCTTAATATTTTAAACATGTATAAGCTTCAGTTTTCTGTTTATTCATTTAATCAACCAATATGCATTAAATATTCAAAAAGAACCAGACACTAAGTTAGACACCAAGAATTTACTAATGAATATCATAGATTACCCTCAGCAACCCATGGAGCCATTACATTTCCAAAGAAACACTTAAAGTTTTCTATAGCTGGTTAAGATTTTATTACTAGGAATATATCCCAAGAAACTAGAAACACCAGTTAGAAAGGGTATATGCACCCCTATGTTCATAGCAGCACAATTCACCATAGTTAAAATTTGGAAACAGCCTAAGTGCCCATCAGTAGATGAGTGGATTAAAAAACTGTGGTACATCTACACAATGTAATACTCCGCTGCACTAAAAAAGGAGTTCTTACCATTTGCAACAGCATGGATGGAACTGGAGAGCATTATGCTAAGTGAAATAAGCCAGTCAGAGAAAGATAAATATCACATGATCTCACTCACTTATGGAATATAATGAACAACATAAACTGATGAACAAAAACAGATCCAGAGACAGAGAAGCATCGATCAGACCATCAAACCTCAGAGGGAAGGTAGGGGAGGGTGGGGGTAAGGGGAAGAGATCAACCAAAGGACTTATATGCAAGCATATAGGCCTAACCAATGAACACAGACACCATGGGGGTGAGGGCATGAGTGGGGGGATGGGGGGTAATGTGGGGATAAGCACACATATGTAATAACTTAATAAAAAAATTTTTTTAAAAGATTTTATTACAAATTTAGTAAGTTAAAACACTCATGTACTAGCTCACAGTTTCGTGTATGACAGGGTCAGCTATAACCTGACTCACTGGAGTCTTCTTCTGAGGGCCTCTCAAGGCCAAAATCAAATTATCATCATGCTGAGCTTTTATCTGGAAACTCTGATTAGGATTGCATTTTCAAGCTCCTTCAGATTGTTGACAGAATTCAGTTACTTGGTGTGGTGTGGCCAAGTCCCAATTTTCTTGCCACTTTGCTTTCAAGCCAACAGCAACATATTGAATCTCACTTTGCTTCAAATCCCTGACTTCTGCTACCAGCCAGAGAAAGATCTCTGTTTTGAAGGGTGAATGTGATTATATTAGTCACACCCACATAAAAGAGGATATTCTTTCTAACTTAAGTTCAGCTGATTAATAACCTTAATTACATCTGCAAAACCCTTTTGCCATGTAGCATAACATATTCATGTTATGGGAGTATCTCTACCTCGCAAACATTACAGAAGAACAAAATTCTACCTAACACACATGTGGAGTAGAAAATATATATCAGTATCTTTGTGGTATCTTTGTTGGCAAAGATGAAAAATTATAAACAACACAAATACTGATCTAAATATAATGGTCTAACCATTATGCTGAACACCTGAAACTCATAATAATATTGAATATAAACTGTAATTGAAAAAATTAAAATTTTTAAAAAGAAAAGAAAATGCACAAGTGAATTGTAGTCAATTCACACAATAAAACTATTATAAAAAATGTAAAATTAATGAACTATAGTTACAGACCATAGTATGGATACATTTGAACAATATGACATTAAAGAATAAAAGATTGAGTTAAATTAAAATAAAACCCAATTAAAACTAAAAGTAAAAATTTCCAAAAAGGACTGATAACAGTATTTAGGATAATAGTTCTCTCCAGAGGAAAATTTAAGGAAAAGTTGAGGTAGGAATTCATATATAGATTTAAGGAACAAAAAATTGTTCTTAAAACATGAGGATATATTCTAGTGTTGTGTTTATAGATTTTGTTTTCTATTATAAATAGGTACATACTTAAGGAAGAGAGTCATATGTGGGCCAGACTTTTCAGGACATAATGAACCAAGGACTTTGAAGAATCAAACTGTATCTGTATGTATGGAATTGCTAAAATATTAAATGTTATAGAAGAAAAAAATTCAGGGTGCTTTGAGATAAAATAACATAGGTACTGATTGAGGATAAGGGCATAAAACAATCTTTCTTTAAAATAGGATTTAAGCTGAGCCCTGACTGGTGTGGCTCCTCTGGTGCACTGAAAGGTTGCCGTTTGATTCCTTGTCAAGAGCACAAGCCCAGGTTGCAGGCTCCATCAGGGAGGCTCCATCAGGGAGGGGTGTGCCAGAAGCAGCCGATCCGTGTTACCCTCTCACATCCATGTTCCTCATTCTCTCTCTTAAATGATAGTACTTAAGCTGAGATACTGAGGTTAAGGGCACAAAAACAACCTTTCTTTAAAATAGTATTTCAGCTAAAAGATGAAGGTCTACAATTATAGAAGATTAGGTAGGAGTGCAGGGAAAAGCAGTTATGTCTCTCTGGAAATGTGAGTCCAGAATTATGACTGGAAAAGAAGTCTGTGTGTGCTCTAGGGGCAGGGGCCAATGTTGCTGCAGGATGCGGAGAAGTTGTGTGATGAAGCATATTTTCAAAAGATGACTTTGTTCACTAAACAACTTGAAACTGGAGGATAGGAGGTTATGCCTTAGGACCAGGGAGACTCCTGTGGAGGACATTTACTGCTGAAGATGAGAATGTAGTAAATAAAAATAAAGTATTCTATGGCATTTGACCTGAATAATTGGGAGAATGGAATTACCGTTAACAAAAACAGGAAATATGAAGGGGATAATAAATTTGAAAGGTTATTACAATTTTATATTTGAATTTAACTTTGAGAAGCGCATTGCACATTCAAAGGTATATGTTAAGTATGCAATTATATGTATCAATGTAGAGTTCAGGAAAGCATCAAAAATAGAAATGCAGATTAGCAAATTATTAGAATATACATAGCATTTAAAAGCCAAGATATTGGCTGTTAGGAATCAGTGCTAACTGATGAGTCCTGGGACTGTCCAACATGGATAGATCTCAAAAAAATATTTCAATTAATTTGCACCAAAAACTAATATACAATAAATAAAAATTTAATGTCATATAAAAATGTGTTTTTTTTGTGTGTGTATGGAGCATGAGTAATGCAAATTAAAGCATATGAGCAGGGAGTGATACCCAAAAATGTTAGGATAATGGATGCCTCTGAGAAGAGTGGGAAAAGCATGAATTTGGGAAAAGCATACAAATATCTTTCAATTTTGCCATTAAAGTTTATTTTTTAAGAAAACCAACTTGAACATAGGAAAACTGATTAAGTGGCTGGTAAGAGATTAGACAAAATGACACAGTGTGTCAGAGAATTCTATTTAAATGTGTGTTTTTTAAAACTAAATGGAGTAGGGAGATGCACTATAATTGAGGAAGGTTATGGCTTTCAAGGTTTTTTTTTTGCTATTATTATGAATTTGTTGTTTAATTTTGTACAAAGAGTAGCAAGAACTCATTTGTTTCATTCTGACCAAGAGACAGCTTTTGTTAGGAGTGAGATAATTTAATCATTAAAATGGGAGCAGGTAAAAAGAGGTGATAAATGCAATTCAATTGGTGTGATTAAATAGTCCATATCTTTTGGCTTTTAATTTTTCTAAAGTAAGAGACAAAGCCAAAAGCTAAGAGTTACAGCTTTTGAAATGTCTAATGGAGACATTAGAAATTTGAGGGAGCCGTAACCAGTTTGGCTCAGTGGATAGAGCATCGGCCTGCGGACCGAAAGGTCCCAGGTTCGATTCCTGTCAAGGGCATGTACCTTGGTTGCGGGCACATCCCCAGTAGGTGGCTGATCAATGTTTCTCTCTCATCGATGTTTCTAATTCTCTGTCTCTCTCCCTTCCTCTCTGTAAAAAATCAATAAAATATATATTTAAAAAAAAAGAAAAATATATATTTTAAAAAAAAGAAATTTGAGGGATCTGGAGATATCAGATAGTATCCTAAAAGTAGGATAGCTAAGTGGTTTTAAGTCTTATTGAGTTGAGGATGTTGGTAACAATTGGAAATAATATATATATGATCCCCCCACCGCCAAAAGTGGTCTACAGTTACAAGTAAATCGTTGGGTTGAACTATTATCTGAAAGGAGAAAATTTACTCCAGCTAATGTCTTGGTTATTTTAGCAGGCCTTTGCAGTTAATGGAGCAATATCACCAGGCTGTTTATTTGCAAGATCTGTGTGGGCACTAGATGATAGGACAGGACTTGTGTTACTTCCAGGGAAATGTTCACTTTCAACCAGGTAAAGCATGAATGCTAGACTGTTCTCTGAAAAGCTGGAAAGTAATTGTGGAAGTCTGAAGGCTTAGCTGCCTGGTTCTGTTTGGCCAAAACTTTATCCTCTTTCTGAACAACAATGTTCCAGCTCCATGACTAGGAAAATTTAGGCAGTGGATGGAATCCAAGGTCTGCAGTTTCACCACTTAACAGACTCTTTGATTCATTATATTGAGGTTTGTCCTATTCCTTGGCAATATATCTCTGAAGAGGACTGTTTCTAAATGCTGGATCAAGTTGAAGCAGTTTATCACTCACTGTTTCCCTCTAAATCTAATAATTAAATCTATCACTTTGGGCTCTTGCTAAAACATGGAACATGGTTATTTAAAATGAATGACTATTGCATTTTTTAAATCTCTATTTATTTTCCAATAAGTCCTATATTTAGGAGAGTTTCTGAGTCCCCTCATAGTTTGGTTAGTTAATCATTTAAAAGTGACATCATTATTTTACTTGAAACTACCCCATCTTTTAAAAAATAATTGAAATAGCCTCATCTTTAAATGCCATGCATTGGTCAATACTATTTGCAGAAATCCCTTCAAAGTAGTTTAGGCAAGAAAGATATGTATAGGCACATATCTTGTGGGGAGCTCAGTAAAGTCACGTTTTATGCAGAGAGTGGTCAAATGATGTTTGTAAGAATCTCTAATATTATTTCTTATCTCTTTTTTTTTTTTAAATATATTTTATTGATTTTTTACAGAGAGGAAGGGAGAGAGATAGAGAGTCAGAAACATCGATCAGCTGCCTCCTGCACATCTCCCACTGGGGATGTGCCCGCAACCCAGGTACATGCCCTTGACCGGAATCGAACCCGGGACCCTTCAGTCCGCAGGCTGACGCTCTATCCGCTGAGCCAAACCGGTCTCGGTATTTCTTATCTCTTAACTTGGATTGGGCTTCTATCAGAAGATACCATGGACCTGGTGGTTAAACAACAGCCAGTTACTAGTCTTTGTCCTAATTCTGAAGGCTGGGAAGTCTGATCTCAAGGAGGCAGCTGATTTTGTTCCTGGTGAGGGGCTCTCTTCTAGTACTGCAGATAGTTGCCTTCTTGATGTAGCCTCACATGAGGGAAAGACGAAGCTCAGGCGTCCCTACCTATTACTATAAGGGCACTGATCTCATCATAGGGGGGGTCTACCCTCATCTAACAATAGCCACCTCCCAAAGGCTCTCCCTCCTAATGCCATCACATTTGGGATTAGGACTTTAACATCTGAATTGGAGAAGAGGAAAATGAGCATTGGCTCATTAACATCTGTCTTGGTTTTCTTATTTCAAATTCACATGGTAGACAAGCTTCCTTCATGTGGCATGGCATGCCAACCATGGCCCTGGACATATGCCTCTACAACTTTTAAACTGTCCTGTAGAGATGGCACTGGAGTATAGTCATGTAGTGTAAATGTAAAGTAGAGTGAATTAGAAAAAAAATTTAGAGTATGCCCAACCCCCTGAGCTCTCATTATCCTACAGAGAAATATACTTAGGGCAAGCATGCCTGAGAATAAGACAGGCTCTGCCAGGAGATTCCATCCTGTATCTCTCTCTCTCTCTCTCTCTCTCTCTCTATATATATATATATATATATATATATATGCCTAAGCATCCATCTGACTGTTCAACCATTCGCCCGGTAGCTATAACACACAATGACCACCAGGGGGTAGATGCTTTGACCAGTAGAGGAGGGAGCCTGCATCGGCCATGGGTTAGGTTGCTGCTGGGGTACTGTCGGCCCCGAATCTGCTTCATCCACACCCTGGACCCAGAGATCAGTTTTGGCCCAATCCCCACAGGCCAGGGTGAGGTACCTCACAGGTACACGAATCCTTTCACCAGGCCTCTAGTATATTTATAAGGAAGGAAGGCAGGAAACACCTAGTTGAGTACATTAACAATGGGAACTTACTGGTCAAGCAGAGTCTCTGGAACTAAGAGGCAGAAATGAGCCTGTTCCTCCCTTGAAATGGCTAATTGAGACTTGCTTGATGAACTTTCAGATTAAGCTTAACCTCATAATCCACAAGGAAGAGCTATATCTCCCTGCCTGTTATTCTTGTTTCTCAGCAGTTCCATCCTGACACTTCTATAGAATGCTTTGTGATTCTGGAGCTTACATGCAATATTATATTAGTTTCAGATGTACAACATAGTGATAGACATTTATATACCTTATGAAATGATCACCCTGATAAATCTAGTACCCATATAACACCATACATAGTTAATCCATTATTATTGACTATATTCTCTGTGCTGTACTTTACACCCCCATGACTATATTTATAACTAGCAATTTGTACTTACCTGAGATAAAGGAGCACTTGTTTGAAAGTCTTAGCACGACTATTTGGAATTACAGAGAAATTCTCAAAAGAAAGGGATTGCTGTCACTAGAATAACTGGAGTGGGAATGTCTGAGGGGCCGAGCAAGGGAGCTCTAGCCACCACAGACAGAGAGCATTGCACTGCTTATCCACGTACACAAGTGTATGCACTGCTTATCTGTCCCCTTTAAGAGTGACTTTATTAAGTGGTCCAAATTAATACATTATAAACATGGTGTTGTTTTATTTTATTTTACTCCAGTCACTGTTTCAACCATAGTCTATGAAACATTTTGTTATCCCTCCCAAATAATATTGGACAGATTACAAAACAACCTGTTACTTTCAAACCTATGTGGTTTTAGTTTTCAACTTCATCTTTACTTCAACTGTTTCCCCTCCTCAGACATCTGAAAATATCATTCCTCTTCCTTCCACATTCAGAGGTGAGAGATATGTATCTGTCTTTGAGATACATCCTCTTCTTGTCTCCTCTAAATTATGTGTCCTGCAGTGGGTTGGTGCTCATAGACAAGAGAGGGAAAGTTACATGTGCTTCTCTATAAACAGATGGTGTTGTAGGTTTCTTTCTTGGTTGGTTCTGACAGCTTTTCTGACCACCACAGATATTCTCTGTGTGGAAAGTGTGCCAATGATTGGAGGCACATGTATCAGATTTTCTGGAGGTGCTGTGGTCCTCCCCACTGCACAGTTCCCTGATTTGTGAGGTCTGGCGCAGGCATCCTAAGCAGTATACCCACCAGGTCTGTTGCTGTGCTATTTTTTTACAGTGGGGCAACGTCTCATGATAATACCAACAAATACAACTACTTCTTATTTCCCTTGGCTCATTGGAAATTTGAGCATTTATATGGGGTGAACATAATCAATGCCACTGCTTTCTTCTACTGGTATCCAAATGAGGAAGAGTTGGCCATATAATTCAATATCATGTATGATATTTCATGACTAATTTGGCTGGACCACATGCTCAAAGATTATTCTGGATCTTTCTATCAGGGATTTTTGTGTGTGCATGTGTGTGATGAGGTTTATATTTAAATTGATAGACTTTGTCCTCCATAATGTGGATAATCACTGAAAGGGTTAAAAACAGTATAAGATTGATCTTTCCCAACAACAAAAAAAATCTGCAGCAGATGGCCTTTGGACTTGAAGTGTATATCAACTCTTCCAAACTAGGTTGCTTATTCTGCAGGTTTTGGACATGCCAGCTTCCATGACGTGAACCAATTTTATAAATGTATTTTTATTTTATTCAATTACACAAATTCATATATATCCTATAAACATTTTTCTAGAGACCCCTAATACAGAAATATTAAGAAACCCAGATCACTCACCTGTAAGACTACAATAACAGTTAATGAGAGGTGGGGTGGATTGTTGGCCCTTGTGGTCTACATTACTAAATATATGTCTTCTTGTTTCCTTGAGATTGGCCCCATGACCATTTTTCCTTTATTTTCCCCTGCTCAATCTAACAACAACATAAAAAGGTATAATTTTGATTCATTCACACTAGATGACTATTGTTGTGTTGACTGTTGTCATTTTTTTATTTGACAATCTAAGGAAAAAGTGGTCAGTGATCCTGACTAAAGACTCAGGTATTGCATGTTTTAAACATACTTGAGGAACCATTTATTGAAGAAACTGTCTTGACTCCATTGTATGCTCTTGCCTTCTTTTTTACATATTAATGGAGCATAATGGCTTAAGTCAATTTCTGAGTTCTCTGTTCTGTTCCATTGATCTATATGCCTGTTCTGATGCCAGTACCAGGCTGTTTTGATTATAGTAGCTTTGTAGTATATCTTGATGTCTGGTATTGTGATCCCTTGAACTTTGTTCTTCTTTCTCAGGATTGCTTTGGCTACTTGGGGTCTTTTTTGGTTCCATATAAATGTTTGGAGTATTCTAGATCTGTAAACTATGCCATTGGTATTTTAATACAGATTGCATTGAATCTATAGATTGCTTTGGGTAGTATGGACATTTTTGTGGTTCCATGTAAATTTTAGAATTTTTTTTCTATTTCTGTAAAAAATTCCATTGAAAATTTTACTGCATCAAATTTTATAGATTGATTTGGGTTGTATGCACATTTTAACAATAATTATTATTCTAGTCCATGAACATGGAATACTATTTTCTTTATTAATGTCTTCTTTAATTTATTTTATCAAATATCTTATAGTTTTCAGTGTACAGATCTTTCACCTCTTTTGTTAATTTCTAAGTATTTTATTGTTTTTGATGCTGTTATAAATTATATTATTTTATTTATTAATTTTTAGATACCTCATTGTTAGTATATAGAAATGCAACTGATTTTTGTATTTGATTTAATAACCTACAACTTTACTGAAACTGTTTATTAGTTCAACAGTTATTTGGTGGAGTCATTAGGATTTTTCTATATGTAAGATCACGTCTTCTGAAAACAGGGACACTCTTCCTTCCTGATTCAGATACCTTTTATTTCTTTTGCTTGCCTGATATCTCTGGCTAGGACTTCCAAGACTGTTTCGTATAGGAGCGATGAGAGTAAGTACCCTTGTCTCATTCCTGGTCTTAGACAGAAACTTGCAACTTTTCACCACTAAATGTGTTAATTGTGGGCTTGTCATATATAGCCTTTATTACTGTATGTTGAGATACATATGTTCTTTCTTTACCCAATTGTTGATATTTTTTTTATCATGAATGGATGCTAAATTTTGTCTAAAGCTTTTTTTGCAACCATTTGAGATGATTTTAAAAATTTTTAAAAATATACAATCTTTATTGTTGAAAGTATTACATATGACCCTTTTTCCTCCAATTGACCTCTTCTAGCCTGCCCCCAGCCCCATCCCAGGCCTTCACCACCCTATTGTCTGTGTCCATGGATTATGCATATATGCATACAAGTTCATTGGTTGATCTCTTCCCACCAACCCCCCCACTTCCATCCCTATGAGGGTTGACAGTCTGTTCAATGGTTCTGTGTCTATTTTTGTTCATCAGTTTATATAGTTCATTAGATTCTACATATGTGTGAGATCATGTGATACTTATCTTTTTCTCACAGGCTTATTTCACTTAGCATAATGCTCTCCAGGTCCATCCATGCTGTTGCAAATGTTAAGAGTTCTTTCTTTTTTACAGCTGTGTAGTATTTCATTGTGTAAATGTACCACAGTATTTTAATCTACTCATCTGCTGATGGGCACTTAGGCTGTTTCTAAATCTTAGCTATTGTAAAATTGTGCTGCTATGAACATAGGGGTGCGTATATCCTTTCTGATTGGTGTTTCTGGTTTCTTGGGATATATTCCTAGAAGTGGGATTACTAGGTCAAATGGCAGTTCCATTTGAGGAAACTCCATACTGTTTTCTACAGTGACTGCCCCAATCTGCATTTCCACCAGCAGTGTATGAGGGTTCCCTTTTCTCCATATCCTCACCAACACTTGTCATTTGTTGATTTGGTGATGATAGCCACTATAGATTTTTAATCTTTTTATTTTTATTATTGAAAGTATTACATATGCCCCCCTTTACCCCCACGTCGATCCCCTCCAACTGCTCCTACTCCCTACTCCAACCTTCTGATCATGTGATTTTGATATTTCATTCTATTAATGTGTCATATCACATTTATTGATTTGTGTATGTTCATGGCATACTTCAAAGACCTAGAACAAACTCTCCAAAAACTCATCTGAAATAAAAAATACCCTGAATAGCTGCAGCAATCTTGAGATAGGAGAACAAGCTTAGAGGTATCACAATACCAGATATCAAGCTATACTATAAAGTCACTGTCCTCAAAATTGCCTGGTACTGGCACAGGAACAGACATATAAACCAATGGTACAGAACAGAGAACCCAAAGTTCAACCCAAACTATTATGCTCAATTAATATTTGACAAAGGAGGCAAGAGCATACAATGGAGTCAAAACAGCCTCTTCAATAAATGGTGTTGGAAAAATTTGACAGATACAGGCAAAAAATGAAACTAGACCACCAATTTACATCATACACAAAAATAAACTCAAAATGGATAAAGGACCTAACCGTAAGATAGAAACCATAAAAATCCTAGAAGAAGCCATAGGCAGCAAAATAGCAGACATTTGTCGTAGCAATGTCTTTATGGATACAGCTCCTAGGGCAATGAAAACTAAGGAGGAAATAAACAAATGGGACTACATCAAAATCAAAAGCCTCTGCACAGCAAAATAAACCATCAAGAAAAAAAAACAATAAAAAAGCTCACTGCATGGGAGAAGATATTTGCCAATGTTATCTCCAGTAGGGTTTAATCTCCAAAATTTATAGGGAACTCATACAACTTAATAAAAGGAAGAGAAACAATCCAATCAAAAAATGGCCACAGTACCTAAATAGACACTTCTACAGAAGGCTGAGAGACATATGAAAACATGCTCAAAGTCACTAATCATCCAAGAGATGCAAATCAAAACAACAGTGAGGTACCATCTCACACCTGTCAGAATGGCTATCATCAACAAATCAACAAAAGACAAGTATTGGCGAGGATGCAGAGAAAAAGGAACCCTCATGCACTGCTGGTGGGGATGCAGACTGGTGCAGTCACCGTGGAAAACAGTATGGCGTTTCCTCAAAAAATTAAAAATGGAACTTCCATGTGACCCTGTAATCCCACTTCTAGGAATATATCCCAAGAAAACAGAATCACCAATCAGAAAGGATATATGCATCCCTATGTTCATAGCAACACAACTTACAGAGCTAGGATTTGTTGAACTATCCTTAATGGCCCAAGAATGAATCCCATTTGATCACTGTGTATGATCCTTTTAATGTACTGTTGATTTCAGTTTGATAGCATTGTGTTGAGAATTTTTTGCATCTGTATTCATCAAGGATACCAGCCTATAGATTTCTCTTTTTGTACTGTTCTTGTCTGTCTCTGGGATCAGGGTGATGCTGGCCTTTTAAGATGAGTTTAGGAGTGTGTCTTCCACTTCAGTGTTTGAAAGTATTTGAGAAAGACTGCCATTGAATAATCTTTAAGGTTTGGTAGAATTAACCAGATAAACTGTCTAGTGGTGGGTTTTCCTTTGTTGGGAGGTTTTTCATTACTGACCCAATCTCCTTACTTGTAATTCATCTGTCATATTTTCTATTTCTTCCTATTCAATTTGGGTAGGTTGTAGTTTTCTAGGAGGTTATTCATTTCTTCTAGTTAATCCAATTTTTTGTTTTATATTTGTACATAGTAGTTAAGTTTTCTATGATTCTTTGTATTTATTTGTTGTCAGATTTAATGTCTCCTTTTTTATTTGTAATTTTATTTACTTGGGTTCTCATTTTTGTTCTTGGTTAGTCTACCTAAAGTTTTGTCTATTATGCCTTTTTACAGAACCAACTGACTCTTGGATTTGTTAATCTATTTTAATGTTTTCCTCTTCTCTATTTCATTTATTTCTGCTCTTATTATTATTATTTCCTTTATTCTGGTAACTTTGGGTTTAGTTTGTGTGTTTTTTTCCTAGTTCTTTAAGGTTCAAGATTAGATTTTTTAGTTGAGATTTTAAAAATATTTTTCTGGATGTATGCATTTGTTGCTACAAACTTAACTGGTAGAACTTCTTTTGCTTCATTCCATAAGTTTTGGTATGTTGTTTTTTTCCATTTTCATTTGTCTCATTACTTTTTAAAATCCCATTAGTTATATTTTCTGATCCATTTGTTGTTCAGGTAAAGTGTTCTGATACACTTTTCCTGTCAAAAGGAGGAGTCAGTTTCTCTTCTTGAAAATGGGCCTGCCTTTGAGACATCCTAAATGAAGAGAATGTGGTAGAAATTACACTGCATGCTTTCTGAGGCTATGAGGTGAAGGCGTTGCAGGTTTTTCTGGTAGCTCTTTAAACACTGGCTCTGTATGTTTCTTCAGTTATTATGGAAGAAACCCAGTTACAGTGAAGCTGTGTTTGGAAAGAACACACACACACACACACACACACACACACACACACACACACACACACGGGGTGGGGGGAGAGAGAGAGAGAGATTCCAAAGAAGGCCCATCTTTTCAATTGCTACATGTTGAAATCTTTCTAAACCAGGTGCCAGGCATGTAAATAGAGAAGCTTCAAGATCACCTCATGTGTCCTAGCTGGTTAGGCTCAGTGGATAGAGCATCAGCCTGTGGACTGAAGGGTCCAGGTTTGATTCTGGTCAAGGGCACATGCCTGGGTTGCTAGCTCAATCCCAGTGTGGGGAGTGCAGGGGGCAGCCAATCAATGATTCTCTCTCACCATTGATGTTTCTATCTCTCTCTCCCTCTCTCCCTTCCTCTCTGAAATCAATAAAAATATATATATTTTTTTTAAAAAAGATCACCTCGTGTGAGAACTTAAGTGATAACTGCTGAACCAGTCATTTTCAAGACTTGAGCAAAAGAAATGATGCCTTCATATTTTTAGCCACTCTTCTGCAAGTGACTGGTTACACAATGTAAGATAAATACAACGGACACTTACCTTTACTGGATCCTAAATCAATTATTTATTTTTGATGTAAAGGAACAAGTGTAAGAATAAAATTCAAATAACAATCAAAAAGATTTTTCATTTTTTAAAATGTTCAAGATGCTGTTATGTATCTTGAAATTCTGCCAAGTGACAATTGAATATAATTCTCCTGCTTTCTCAGCTTTTACCACTATGGAGGTTTATTTCATTCATTTCAGAAATCTGAATAAAAGAGGACCCTAATCACCCAAACACACACACACACTGCACACACCAAACCCCATATTCCACCCTGCACCACCACTGCTTTGTAGTGGACAAGCAAGGAAAAAGGTTTTCCATTATTAAGATCCATAGGCACAGCCTGGTCAATAATGATGTGACTATTTTGGCTTCAAATTGAGCAGTTGTCACAGAAATTGCATCAAATTACAATGTTCTTTGTTCAGTTGGGGTCCTGAGAAACTCAGCACCCCATCTCTAATAGAATTATTATGTAGCAGTTAGTGTGCATAATACTCTAAGATAGAGAGAAAGTGATACAAGAATTTTCTAGTAGTCTGTGCTTTCGTGTTCTTCATTGGTTTAACTGGTACAAATTTTCTTTTTGCAATAAAGCAGTCTTATGATTTCAGTGAAGCAGGAACAGCAGTGACAATTTATGAAGCCTGTTCTTTCTCTGAGGGGAGAGGGACAGACACATGGCTAATCGCCAAGTGTCTGGGTCTACAAGCTCAGGATTTCCCAAGGGGAGCCAGGCTCAATAGATGTGTCTGTTTTCTAATGAAAATATGGGTAGATTCTTAGATGCCAGGATAAGCATTAGAAATTACACATTATATTGATATGTTCTATAGCAATTTATAAAACAATAGGACTTATTTATTCCTGCGTAGGAGAGGCTAAACTACTGGCACATTCTCTTCCCAAATCTTACTTTGCATATACATTCTTAAACCTCTTTAGAAGGAGTTTGCTCTAATGAATGTACTATGCTTGATTGGTTGCTTTTTTAAACAATAGTGGGTGGAAGGTTAGGGATTTATTAATGGAATGCTATCTTAGTTTTAAAATATAAAACTCGTGAACACATCTTTATCAATGAATTTAGAAGTGCAGTTCTGTGAAGCATTTGGAAGTAAATATCAAGCTCTGAACTCTCCGCTGAGACACAGTTTGTCTCCTGTGGAAAATTAATTCTGAATAAGTAACACAGACAATAGTCATTCTGGCCTCAACTGAATTGCAGATGTTCAAGCTTCACTAGAACCTTCTCCCCTTCCTGGCACCTGAGCTCTGAACATTTCACCTGTGACCACAAAATGAAACTGAACCAATGGGATTTACATGCCCGGCATGGGAGCACTAATGTTGGCAGCGGAGGGGAGGACTCGTGAAGGAGGCCCAAGTCACTGAAACAGCCCCGCTGAAGTGAATCACCACTAAAGGAAAGAGACTCTAGCATATGCAAGCTGTTTTCATTATAATGCAGAATTTCTAGAAGAGTATAATATTAAGAATTTTTTCATAAAAGTGTAATAATTTTCTTAGCATTTCTTCTAGCAAGTTAGTTACCAGAACCATTGTGAGGGTGCTCCAGTTCCACTGGTTTTATGTAAATTCAGAAATCCTAGCATTCATGTACATCAATGCACCCAAAACCAAACCAAACAAAACAAAAACAAACAGACAGATGTATGTGTTTAAAGCAGTAATAGCATTCTATCCAATATTGTGTCAATATTAATGTGTCTTCTGACCCAGATTCAAGGTAAGAGCTAAAGACTCATACCCCCCAAATAGACAAAGAAGGTATAGAACTTTTCATATTAGCATTTAACTCAAATGTCCCCTCTTTATGAACAGAATGGGTTTTTTGTATCATGCCCTTCCATTTTGTGTTTTCCCTATTCTTTTGTTAAGGCCTTGACCTTAACAAAGTATACTGTCAAATGAATTGTATCATGATAAAAAAAAAAATGAACTTCAGAGACACTATTATCTATTTGAGGGGTAAAAGGTCCAAGCTTTCTTTGGACTGTAGCTCCCATATTTATATAGGAGAAAATTCTATAAATATATTTGTGTGCCACAGAAAAAATATCACTGGTCTTTTTTTCATTTATTTTCTCTTCTCTCTCCTGAATATATCTCTGTCTCTACCATCTCTATCATTTATCTATATCTATCTATATCTATCTATCTATATCTATATCTATATCTATATCTATATCTATATCTATCTATCATCTATATGATCTCTAGCTCTAGCTCTAGCTCTAGCTATTTATCTATCTACTAGAAGCCCGGTGCACAAAATTCATAAATGGGCAGGGTCAGGCATGAGAGGAATGGACACCGCCGTCGGCATCCTGCCACTGCACAGTTTCTTGCCTCTCTCCTCCTCCTTCCCTCACCGCCATGCCACCACTGGGGCCTGCAGGCTGGGAGAGGGACAGGGCCTGCTGGCCAGCGGGAAGGACAGGGGTAAGGGACCACGAGAGGGTAGCCACTGGCCCTGAAGAGGGAGCCAGCCCTCAGCCCCCCTGGGAAATGACCGCATGTGCTGCCACCCACCCCCCAGTGCCCCGTCCCAGCCCGGGGCCTGGCCCCGATCAGGCGATTGGGACCTGCCAGCTGTGGGGAGGGAACACGGGAGGTTGGCCGGCCAGGGGAGGTTGGCTGGGGGAGCGCACTGACCACCAGGGGGCAGCTCCTGCATTGAGTGTCTGCCCCCTGGTTGTCAGTGTGTGTCATAGTGACCGGTCCTTCCGGTCCTTCCAGTCGTTCTGGTCATTCGGTCATAATGGTCGTTTAGGCTTTTATATATCTACACTAATAAAAGAGAAATACGCAAATTGGTATCACTCTGCTACACCCACCAGCCAATCAGATGAGTATGCAAATTAACCCAACAAAGATGGCAGTTAATTTGCATATGCAGGCGAGGAACGAAGACTGAAGGCTCCAGCTGGAGTGAAGACTGAAGACTAAAGACTGAAGAGGCTTGGCTTCTCCGCTGCAGCCAGACCAAAGGCCTGGGTCCCAGGTGCCAGAGGAAAACCGGTGCCGGCAGCCAGGGGAAGGAAGGCCTATTGCATGAATATCTTCGTGCAACGGGCCTCTAGCATATATTATATATATATATATATATATATATATATATATATATATATATATATAATTTTTTTTTCTTCATAGCTGGGTTTGTCTCAGGAGTAGTTGTTATAAGATGTTTTGTTTCCTCTACATGTAAATACGTGAAAGCCCACTTAAAGCCAGCAAAGGACAGTATCATGCTTATATGCTAAAGAGAAGGCAGTCATTAATAGTTGCATATTAATACAATGCAAAAGAAATAGAGAGATGAAGGCATATATCACTTAAATAGAAGTTTTTGAAATTGAAACTGGTTAAACTTTAACTTATATTTTCTTAAGTGACTTTGATTTTCTAAAGCTGAGAGGATGGGCCATACAGAATGCTGTATATATCTCTTGCCTTTTTTTGTCCTTATGATGACTACAAAACTTCTCTGAAGAGATTTTGGTAAGATATTGTTTTTTTAATATATTTTATTGATCTTTTACAGAGAGGAAGGGAGAGGGATAGAGAGCCAGAAACATCGATGAGAGAGAAACATCGATCAACTGCCTCCTGCACACTCCCTACTGGGGATGTGCCTGCAACCAAGGTACATGCCCTTGACCAGAATCGAACCTGGGACCCTTGAGTCTGCAGGCTGACGCTCTATCCCCTGAGCCAAACCGGTTAGGGCAAGATATTTTTAATATTTCCAACAGATTCATCATCAGCTATAAAAATGATCAATTTATTCTTTGGTCAAATCTAACACAGTAAAGAAAAGTTATTATCAAAAATATAGGTGCACACAAAAGATTTTGACTTTTCTGAATAAAGACATAATATATAGTGCTTGACATTGCACCTATAACTTTTCACCTCAGTGATTTTAATATAATGAATAATAGATATGTAATTTTGACTTTCAGCTCTTTTAAGAGATAGATTTTCCTCTACTACATTAAATTTAGATTCATACCTTTTAGTTCATTCAATAGAGTTTCCATATAATAGGATGTTAGACATCAAATTTCAAATTTGTTTGTGATTACTTTTGGTGTGTGTTTTTTTCCATTTGAAGTGTTTATTTTCTTGGTTTTATATAGTTCCAAAGAGATTATGTTTACAGATTGATTTAGGAACAGTTTGATTCAATACAAAAATAAGCATTTTTCTTTTACTCTATTAAGTTGTCATTGTCTCCATAAGCAGTAGTTCTCAAAGTATCATTCCCAGAACAGTAGCGGTATTATCTGTGATCTTATTACCAACAAAATTTTTCAGGTCATATGCAGAACTACTGATTCAGAATCCCTGGGGATGTGATCAAGAAATCTAAGTTTGAATGAAATCTTCAGATGATGCTGATGTGTGGTCAAGTTTATGGATCAATGGATATAAGAATAAAATGTGCCCTAACTGGTTTGGCTCAGTGAATAGAGTGTCGGCCTGGGGACTGAAGAGTCCCAGGTTCGATTCCAGTCAAGGGCATGTACCTTGGTTGTGGGCACATCTGCAGTAGGGGGTGTGCAGGAGGCAGCTCATGGATGTTTCTCTCTCATTGATGTTTCTAACTCTCTATCCCTCTTCCTTCCTCTCTGTAAAAAATGAATAAAATATATTTTTTTTTAAAAAAGAATAAAATGAGTAGGATTACAAACAAAATATAGAAAAGGCCAGGTAGATTTGGGGAGCTTTCTACTTTTTACTCAAAATCTATGGAAAAACATGCATATATTTGTGATTGCTCCTGTAAGTACAAGTTTATTGAAGTAAGATACTTATCTAATTCATCATTAAAACTTCATAATATATAATAAAATATTTTAGATAATAGGTTCTTAATACATAAATGAAAGAATAGCATGAATCTATACTTTTATTTCCAAATAACTAAGAGCTCTTTTCTCTTTGCTATTTGAGGTTAGCTATTGGCTATCTTTTCTTAGTGGTAAGGCATTTTTCACTCCAATTTAGTGTAAAGTCTTACTCTCTGGTGCTGTCAGCCTGTAGGTAATGTTTTCATTAATCATCAATCATTTTCCTCTTTCTAGTTATACAGGTCTCATGTGCAACCTGTAAGATGTTGTACAAGAAAAATGCCCCTTATAAGTAAGGTAGCAATCTTCTGGAACGATTGCACTAGTGAATGATGACCTTTATAAAGCGGTGGGCAATTAGAAAACCTCCAAAAGACATTTGGAAGCACAAGGCAGCATGCTGTCTTAACTAAGTTCTTATAAGCAAACTTGATGATGAACACATATAAGGAGGAAGCAATGCTTTCCAATATTCAGTGTCCATGAACCAATGTGAAGAATTTGACTGATTCGTAAGAAGCAAGTGCTATTTCTAATATTTCTCTCTTGGGTGTGGATATAGACGAGAAGTAAATAAAGTTGTAATGTTTTGGGGAATCCTGCCTATCTAAGTGGGAAATATTAATATCAATCTTGTTTTTCCTGCTTTTATTCACATTGTATATACTTATAGGAATATACTTTAAGGATTCAAAGTCCAAAGTGATGATATAAATACATATTTAACATTTCAAAGTAGTGATATAAAATGGTAATAACATATTAGAACAAGACGTAATAAGTAATTGTAGTAGCTGTACAGAAAAAATGCATTTCCTGTAAGTGGATTTAAAATATGTATTTGTAGACATACCTTTAGCATACCTACCATTGTTGAAATTTTGATATCAACCCTCTTTTTTGTTTGAATTTCCAATTATGTAGTACATAAAATTATTTTTCTTCTCCCAATCAGATGGAGTTAACACATAATAAACTGAAGAAGTGCAGTGCAGATTTGTACATAAATTGTAAAATTTTCTATAATAGTTTTATCATCTACCTAATTATAATTTTCAGTAAGATTTGTCAATATCATCTTTATGGGTTTTTTTTTGTAAATAATTGCTGTTAACAATGATAATAGTCTCTGTTATTGAATGTGTTCCTATTTGGCATTGAACTAGGGCCAGTGGTCGGCAAACTGCTGCTCGCGAGGCACATGTGACTCTTTGGCCCCTTCAGTGTGGCTCTTTCACAAAATACCAGCTCTTCCACAAAATACCAACTTCTGCACACGGGCCACGAAGTTTCAATCGCACTGTACGTGCGCACCCCCACGTGGTATTTTGTGGAAGAGTCACACTCAAGGGGCCAAAGAGCCGCATGTGGCTCGCGAGCCGCAGTTTGCCGACCACGGAACTAGGCATTTTACATACATCTTTTCACTTTTCCTTACTATATCACTATGATAAAATTGATAGCAACCCTATATTACTAATGACATGTTATTTGGGTTTCACTGTTTTTACAAAAGCCTGCAGGGATAAGTCATTTTCCTAAAATGAGATACTTAAAGAAAGCAGGAGCAAGAATTTAAAACCTGATATATCATATTCAAAATCTCCTGCTTTTTTCACATTGTCAAACTGATGGGCTCTGTAAATGTTTGCTATTAGGTGGGTATTTTTTGTCTTATTCATGTTTCACTGAGTGATGAGTAGTACCTTAAAAATGCAAAGAACCTTCTTGTTTGTCTTTGGAGACTATCAGAGAAGACAGTAGAGCAGTTGCTCTATGTAGTCATTTTTTAGAGAATGGGAGGGGGGAACAGCAGAACTCTGTGGAACTAATGAATAATGGCACTGAAAGAAAGGAAGCTAGTTGAGTATCTTATAGAACTGGTGTTGTTATTTAGGGCTGAGCAAGAGCTGCCTGAATGAGAAAGTAACAGCTTAACCAACTCCTCTATGTGGTGAACTGATCTGGTAGTTCCAAATTTTGGGTGTAGACTCTAAGTGAACTATTAAAAATGATATAAATTTGATGACCAGAGCTATTGGGACAAAACTGTGAAATGCTCAATTTTGATTGATGAAGTATCTCAACAATATATTGAAGCAGATGCTATTGAAATTCTACTCTAGAGCTCTTTGCCCACCTGAATTCCCCAAGGCTGTAAAAGATAGGTTTCTGCGTTCTGAAAAAAAATTATCAGGCACCTTCACCTCTTGTCTACCAGGTGGTATGAAGAATTGCTCAGGCAGCCATAAGCCAGGTGTAACCTGGACATTGAAGAGAGTTTATACCCAATGGGGAGTGGTAGTCAGTGGACAAAATCTTTTAGCTTCCTTATTGTCTGACTGTTTTGTGTAGTGATTCTATTTCAGGTTTCACATGGTTTCTCAGAGGCTCCTCAGTGGGACTGAGCTGCACTTACTGCTGGCAGTAACTCACTCATTAATGCAAATCATTTTCTTACTCTGCTGTCTCACTTTCCCACTTCCTCACCTGCACCTCCTGGGATCATGTCCCAAATAAACTACATGCATTGAAGTCTTTCCCTGCTTTTGCTAAACCCAATCTAAGACTGTTCTCTCAAGAATGTCCTTAAAAATTGTAGGGACATTGTCTAATTAAGGTGTTTTTCATATTATCACGTTTTATGCTATCAATTGTTTTAACGTTGTCTTTCCTAATAGACTACAAGCTCCTCATGGGTAAGTACTGCATTTGTTTTAATTTCTTCTCTCTTCTCATCTATTCTTCTTTCTATGACTCCCTGCATAGCTTTATTATTCTTGTATCTAGCGTAGTGGCTGACACGTATTAGGCATTTAATAAATATTTATTAACTGAGGTTCCCACTACGACTAAGTGTTATTGGTGTTGTTGGATTATTTTATAAGAGGATTTAAATGATATATCAATTGTTACATTGACAATTGATAGAGACAAGATTTTAATGCAGGTCTCTCTACCTTCAAAACCTATGCTCTTATCACTACGTGTCATTCTCAAAGAGAATAGATCAGGAAGAAAATTGTCATGTTCTAATAGTCCTTTTTGAGATTCTAGTTTTCTGGCTACCAAAGAAAAGAAGGATCAAATATGAAAGCTTATAGCTCTTGTAGTAAACTTCAATAGTATTTCACAAGTATATAAAACCACTATGGTCAGATAATAACTTTATACATTATACCTGTGATCTGTCACCCACATGTATCCTCTGGGAATTTGAGAATATCAAATATACAGTTTAGACTGGATAGTAATGGAACAAAATGGGGGGAATGATTCACATTTGGGCCATTTATTGCTCCATTCCCTTTGATTCCTAGAATTCTGAGAGAGAGAGAGAGAGAGAGAGAGAGAGAGAGAGAGAGAGACCTATAAATATATCTCTCTCTATATTTCTATATCATCTATCTATCTATCTATCTATCTATCTATCTATCTATCTATAAAAGCCTAAGTGATCATCCGACCGTTCGACTGTCTGACTGGTAGCTATGACATGCACTGACCACCTTTGGGGCACATGCTCAACACAGAAGCTATTGAGTAATAGCAACTTTGCAGAGTGCCCTCTCCCACTCCGGAACCCCACAGGGGGTGTCGTACTGCCAGTTTCAGCCTGAATCCTGCAGGTCAGGCCAAGGGACCCATCTGCCAGAGGGACCCTGCTCACTTCCCAGATGCCCTTTGAGTTCCGGCACTGCCCAGGTGCGGCCGGCCGGGGAGGGGCCAGGGAAGGTTGGCTCCAGGGCATGTCCATCTCGTGTCGCCTCGTCCCACCCCGCCAGCCACCTTCTAATTAATTCCCTTTCAATGTGCATGAATATGTGTACTGGGCCTATAATATATATACTAGAGGCCCAATGCATGAAATTCAGTCTTCGGGCTTATGCTCTAAGCACTGAAAAACTGGGTAACGACTCTGTCTTTTTTGTTTGTTAGTTTTGTTTTAATTATAGTACTTCTGTAAGATTAAAAAATAGCATTAATTGAGGTCATTTCTGGCTGTGATGCTTTTTAAAAACAAAACATATTCTTAGAATATAGAAATTTAGAGATTGCTCTTTAAACAGAGATATTTTTAAGGACATAAAAAGACAACTTTTTTTCTAAATAAAAAGTTGGTAAAAATTCTCATATTTGAGTGTGTTGACAAATTATCTTATCTATAGTTTTTTGGGCTAGTTTTCCTGCATTCATAGTGAGTGAAGTGTTTCTCCTTTTTTAAGCCAAAAAGTTAAGTGCTAGCATTAACATCAAGTATAGGAATTTTCACCTTTTTTAAATTTATTTTTTTAATATTTATTTATTGAATTGATTGGGGTGACATTGGTCAACATGAACATATAGGTTTTAGGTGTGTGTTTCTATATTACAAGACCTGTATATTGCACCATGTGCCTACCACCCACCTGAAGTCAAATCTTTTCTTGTAACCTTATATTAGGATCCCTTTCTCCTCCACCCCTTCCCTTTGCAATCACCACACTGCTGTTTGTGTTCACCTGTTTCAGTTTTATATCCCACATATGAGTGAAATCATATAGTTCTTAGCTTTTTCTGACTGACTTACCTGTTCTTATGGCTGAGTGGTATAGTAGTATTCCATTGTGTATATGTACCACATCTTCTTTATCTATTTCTCTATTACGGGATACTTTGGTTGTGTCCATATCTTGGCTACTATGAATAATGCTGCAGTGAACATAGGGGCACATATATCTTTGCAAATAGATGATTTTGAGTTTTTCAGATATATATATATACCCAGGAGAAGAATTTTTCAGTCCTATGGTGCTCTATTCTTAATTTTTTGAGGAATCACTAGATTGCTTTCCACAGTGGTTGTACTGGTCTACATTCCCACCAGCAATGAATAAGGGTTCCCTTTTTCCACAACCTCTCCAACACTTGTTATTGCTGGTCTTGATAACGGCCACTCTAATAGATGTAAGGTGCTATCTTATTGTAGTTTTGATTTGCATTTCCCTAATTGTCAGTGAAGTTGAACATCTTTTCCTATATCTATTGACTATTCATATGTCTTCTTGAGATAGGTGTATTTTCAGGTCCTCTGCCCACTTTTTGATGGGGTTGTTTGTTTGTTTGGTGTTGAGTTTTATGAGTTCTTTGTATATTTTGGAAACTAAACCTTTGTCAGAGCCACTGTTTGCAAATATAATCTCCCATCTGGTTAGCTGCCGCTTTTTTTTTTGTCAGTTTCTTTTGCTGTGTAGAAGCTTTTGAGTGTGATATAGTCCCCTTCATTTATTTTTGCCTTTACTTCCCTTGCCTTTCGGAACAAGTTCATAAAATGTTCTCTGCGACCAAGGTTCATAAGTTTTGTACCTATATTTTCTTCTATGTAACTTACTGTTTTAGGTCTTATATGTAGGTCTTTGATCCATTTTGAATTAATTTTTGTACATGGGGACTAACTGTAACCCAGTTTCATTCATTTGCATGTGGCTTACCAGTTTTCCCAGCGAGTCACCTTTTAATTTTAAAGATTTGTTTTTCAGATATTTTTGCTTTAACTACATATGTGTATACGTGGGCATATATGTACATATATATGAATGTATATGTATGTGTGTATATATATTTTTATTTTTCAGAGCAGCATGAGCTATATTGAATATATTTTGGAAAGGTAGTTATCTCTGGAATGAAACTAGATGAATATAGTAATAATAACATACTATCCTATATAATAAAGAGCTAATATACTAATTAGACTAAACAGCAGAACGACCGTATGGATGACCTTCCAGATGAAGCCGGGGCTGTGAGGGTTGGCCAGGCAGCCAGGGCTGTGAGGACCCACCCAGACTGCGAGGGCCAAGCCCCTGGCACGAATTTTGTGCATCGGGCCTCTAGTATCTATCATAATAGGCTAATATTTATTTAAAGTTAACTTCATAGTAGAAATGGTTCTTGGTACAATATATAAATTATTTTATATATTACATTTTTACCAGAATCACCTGGTGAAGAATAAAGTCATATTTCTCTAACCCACTTTACTTACTCTACTATGTTTTAATTAACTATTTAATTGTCTCTGGGAAATAAGGCTTGGTCACTTTTATATTTTAACTAGAGGCCCAATGCACAAAAATTCATGCATGGGGGGGGGGGCCCTCAGCCCAGCCTGCACCCTCTCGCAGCACAGGACCCCTCAGGGGATGTCCACCTGCCGGCTTAGGCCCCATCCCTGAAGGGAGTGGGCCTAAGCTGCAGTCAGACATCCTTAGTGCTGCCAAGGAGGCGGGAACAGTAACTAAAAGGTGCCTATTACCAATGTGGTCTTTACTTACAATATTTAGGAGAATTGAGGTCAGGTATAATAAGAATGGTTGTCGATATAGTGGATATATGCTTATCCCATGTATAAGTAACTCTTCTGTTGATAGCATAACTAATTGTGCACATGGATAAAAAACATCTAATTCCATTTACATACTGTACAGAGTCATTTAGTAGTAATAACTTGCGTGTTTTTGTTTTTGTATTATTTTTTATTTTAATGGATCCCTTGGTCAGTCTGCTCCTTCCACAAATAAATGAATACACATAATAAACAAAACAGAGCCATATGGGTCAAATTTTTACAACTCTTGACCCTGAAGCAAAACAGATTTCCAGACAGTATCACAGACAGAAAGCCATTTTATTTTCTCTTATTTCTCTGCCAACCCCATCTAGATGAACAAAAACTGATAAGAATATTATAACTCCATGAAAAACTTATTGAGTAATGTTTGTATATTAGTTATGCTTCACTATTTGGATTCACTCAGTAAAAATTTATGACAATATTTAATCAAAATTATTAAAAAGAATTTGTCACCTTGTTTTCTATAATATGTAAAACAATTGCCTATGTGTATTCTGCAATGATTTACTGTATATAGAAGTGAATGGGCATGCCAAAAAGCAGATATCTGATGGGTAGAGGTGATAAATATTCATCAATATAGTTAATACTAAAAGATTTTCTCTATTACTTATTCCACTTTACTTATTTCTACTTGCTGAAATGGTAGACATATTAAAATATTAATTTTCCGCTTTAGTGGAATGATTTCAGAGTCAAGTCCCATTAAAATTCTGAACATAAATATGAAAAAAGAGGATGTAGCTCAGTCTAATTCTCTTCAATGTTTTTCTAAAACTATTTATTTGCTTTTTTTTAAGCTTCTATTTCACCAATTTTAATTGCTTTGGGAGACTTATGCAGAGGCAAGAAAAGGTGTCAAAGTCTTGTGAAATATCTGTCACTCAGAAAGCATTGGATAGTCCCTATCATAAGCTTGTAAAACAAAGGTTAGCTTCTGGGAGGCAGGCCAACATGGGAGGATCAAGGCCACATTTTACTGCTATAAAGAACATGTTCTGTCCTCCTCCTTTTTTTAAGCTGTTAGGCATATCACTTAGGGATAGGCTGAAAAATGCCATACAGGGCAACCCTACGTGTATGAAGCAGGCTTAGAGCATTGACCAAAAGTTGTATAAAAGCTCTGATAGAGATGTTTGTCATTATTACTGGCTAAAGGGGGTTATAAACTATGGATTATGAATTTAACCTGATGTCAATGTAATAATGTTCAAACCAGTGGAGAATTTTAACAAAAATTTATGTGAGCCAAAGAATACGCATAGAAACAAGCTCTCAACAGACTTAGTTAAATACTTTCCAGAATAACAGTTTGCAGTTTCTTTTATGCATTTGAGATTAAGGAGGGGATCGTAATGGTGATTATGTGAAGATGAGAGAAAGCAAGATGGGGAGTGGATTACCACTTGCTTGCTTTAGAAGGTGGGGTCTTAAAAGGTGGCATTTCAAATGCATGTTAACCTAGATGTAGAGAAACAATGGACAGATCTTGCTTAAGGCAATGGTAAACCTTTTACTAAAGAAGTTGTATGCCTGGGGCATGACTACCCACCAGGACCTGAACAGTTAGAAATTTATGATCCGATTATCCTGTTAGGTTACTTTCCGTAGAACCCTCTTTTTGTCCACAGTGATGTGAATGAAATGTCACGATTTCCATCAATGTTTCTTTTATCCCTTATGATTTTTCTTTTCTTCACTGCTAAATCTAACTCCGTTGGCTTGTTGGTTATACCACATAGAATCTATTACCCATCACCTCCCCTCCCTCAACACCTACAAAGGCACTTATTAGAGGTAAATGACTATACTGAAGATATTTTAATAATTGTCATTTTTAAAAATCTGCACCCTTTGTCAATATCATTAAGTTACCACTTCCAGGACCTGTTCCTACAGTGGCCATTGCCAGTGTAGAGCCCTAGTATGCCATACCTGCTATGCCATAAGCTATTTTGCTATCGACCACCAAATGCTTGTGAGCTTCTGCTATGTTCAGAACTAAGTTTGATTCTGAATAAGATTTTAACAGAGGTTGACAGGGGAGTTTCCACCCAATATGATAACAGCTCCCAGTTTCTTTGTTCCCCATATGGATATCTCATGCATATCTCAATACAAGATAACACATAGCTAAAACTTGTTGAACCAGACACAGTTCCAAATGCATTACATACATTAACTAATTTAATACTTACAAACAGCTCCTGAGTTATTTTCTCAAATTAACAGAGAAATTAAGTAATTATCCGGAGGTCACTTAACTAATAAGAAACAAAGAAGGAATTCAAACTCAGGTAGCCTGCCTCCAGCACTGTTGCTGTTAACCACAGTGAGATACTAGTACTGCCTCACCTTAAGTATGGAATTAAGAAGGAATGCTCCTTAAAGTGTTTCTTTCTGAAATCAAAGATTTGCCCCAGACTTCTCTGTTTTTGACTATCACATTATCTAAATATAAATTATGTACTTTTAGAGGGGGAAAAAAAAAACTAAAGGTAAAATTGATGAAGATTTGTTTGAAAAAGAAAAGTAACAAAGGAACTGCATTGTGACAATGTAAGACATTAGAGGTCATTTACCCTTTTGTAGATAATGGCAGTTTCCTGATCTCAACACAGTAAAAGGTGCTCAAATTTACTTTAATTAATTAATTCGTTCTCTTTTTTTGAATATTGCACTTTACTATGAATAGTAGACACTGTTGTGATTAATATTAATGTATGTAGCATCAGATTTATGCAATTCTTTATTTCTATTAGTTCTTTTACATGTTATGTTAATGCTTGAAATTTTTCTACAATAGGTTACCATATAATATAAAAATTATTATAGTCAGTGTTTAGAGTAAAATATGTCTTGTGCCTTATAAGTAAACTTAAAAAAAAAAGGTTCTAGGAAACATTAAAGTTGTTTACTGCATATGACATTGATTTTAGCCACCAACATTAGTTGCAATATAACTCTGACATCAGTGATCTAGCTCTAATTAACTCAATATAGTTCAACCTAGTTTTAACTAAATCAATATAGATCCTATTAGCATTGAGATATAGCTAAGTCTACATTTATATGATGGGTACTCTGACCTGAAGATATATCAAACTATTATTACTTCTTAAACATTTCATATAGTATTTCTTATCTTTCTCCTTACATAATTTTTCCTCTTCCTGGAATTCTTCTAATTCACTTATTCATTCAGTAAGTTCCTACATGTTCTTTAAAATTTAATCCAAATATCAATTTATAATGACTTTCTCACCCTGCTGTTCAAATTATATAACTCTCCTTTATGATCTCAGAATACCTTGATATGTTTCAGCCATTTCATTTATCAAGCTCATAGTTGACTTAGTCATCTTCTTCACTTGAGTGCAGGCGAATCATATTTTACTTGACTTTATATCCAGAGTGCTGATCATCTAGCACATTCATGTTATAAATAGACTAATAAATGTTAAATCGTAGTACAATAATTAATAAATGTTTCTTTTTAACTTATATTATGTAGTAATACAGGATTGTGATAGACAGAATTCTAAGGTGGCCCCCGATATTTCTGATCCCTCCTACACTCCCTTTGTATAATCTGGTGCCCTTGAGTATTGGTAGAACTTGTGAATATGATGATAGTCATTCCCCATGATTATATTACTAATACTGTGTGACTTATCTAAGCAGACTGGAGAGGGATAAGAATACATACTCACTCCAATTGACCTGGATGAAAACAATAGTCAAGCTGTAAACTTCCTGTAGCAGCTAGTGGCAAGGAAATGTGGGTGGCCTGTATGAATCAAGAGTAATCATTGGCTAACAGCTAGCAAGAAAGCAACTGCTAGGGAATGAATTGTGCTAACAGCCAGTAAACTTAGATGACCCTGAGCCTGAGATGAGTGTCCTATCTCTGGCTGACACCTTGATTTCAGTCTGGTCAGACCCTAGCAGAGGATCCAGCTAATTGGACTCCTGACACTTGAAAACTATGAGATAACAAATGTGAATGCTTTAAGGCACTAAATTTGTAGTAATTTCTACTCTGCAGTGGAAAATTAATGCAAGAATGAACCCATTTTAGTAGGTGGGTACAGATAATAGATATACTTCAATCCCTTCTCAATTACTTAAGTATTTAAGCTACCTCTCATTAAATTGATATACTTCCCACCTATATGCTGCATGAGGTCATCATCACAGTTTCTTGTTCTCTATTTTTACAATTCATATAACATGCTGTGAAGAATATAGATATTAGCTATTTTACAAAATTATTTGTTTATGGAACTGTTTTTTATATATTTTTTTTCCTTTTACTCTAAATATTAACAACCCCTTAAGGAGCCTTTAGCTATCTTTTGTCTGTTATTTCTTATTAATAGTAATTTATTAATATTACCTATGAAAGAGTACTACTTAGAGATTGATTCACTAATGTTTACCTCCTGTTAAATTTAGACTTATAGTACAGACTATGAAAATAAAATAGATTAAGTTAGGTATTGATACGGGATTTTTGGACAGGAACACCCTGGATTCTTTGTCCATTGGAGTCGAAGAATGAAACCATGGACAGAAGATGGTATAGCAAAGGTGGAAATTTATTGAAGAACAAGTACAGACTCCCACATGGGGAGGGGGAAAGAGTTCCACTGAGTTCTTTCCCCCTCCCCACCTCTCCTCCCCCCTATCCCTCAAACCCCCCACTCCCCACCCATGTTTATAAATGCTTTCATTTTTTGTGCCTCCATATCCCCTCTAATTGGCCACTAAACCCCTTTGATTTGATCACTATAGCAACTCCTGAGCTCAAAGGTCAGACCTCACATGGGACTTGTGAGGCCCTCCTCCCTTATTGTTCTCCTATTCCCTCTGGGCTTTCTTCCTCCTTCTTTATTTTGTAAATATAGACATCTTGCTACTCCCAGTTCCCTTGTCTTATGGAAATGTACCCTTTTGCAACTCTGTAGCCCTGTGTTTTTTCCATGGACCCCTTAATTTAAAAAATTCCCTAAACCTGCCTATTTCATTTCTAAAAATTCCTATTACAGTATAAAAAATATATTTCTAATAAAATCACATAATGTTAAGTTGAATTACCAAAATTTATGAAATTTCTCTTTTTGTTAATATTTGAAACAAAATTGGTAAGACTTTTTTAAATCTGAAGAAATATGATTAAATTATCACTATGAGTATTCCCTTAGATATAGGAGTTTCTCTTTTAGTATGGTAGGAGCACTGCAAACAACCTGCTAATGCTTTACTGATATGTTAATAATGTAAAAATATAGAAGTAGGTTTTTAGTAGCATCTGTAGTCTTTTATATGCTTGTTCTATACAATCTTATAAAAAGTTCAGATGGGAAAATAATTTGTTAATCTGAAATTCAGAACTCCTTTAGGAAATAGCATAGCACACTATTTATGACCATGTCATTGGCATCTATACTAACAAAAGCCTAGGTGGTCCTCGTGCCCTCGTGCGTCACCCTCACACCATCACAAGATGTTGGCGCCCATGTTGTCACAAGATGGCCACCACAAGATGGCCACCCCCGCGTTGTCACAAGATGGCTGTGTGGCTGGACATTTGTAAACAAGGATCTGAAGTCCTGCCAAGAAGAAATGAATGTTCTATTAGGAACAACAGCGTGACTTGCAAGTGAGTCACGCTGGGTCAAGATTGCAAACAACCTTGAGTTCCCGGAACATTTACCTCCCTGAGAAAGGATAAGATTAAATAGTCGTGGGTGTAGAGCAGAAAGGGAGGGCACAGCTGCAAGTTGTCTTCAATGCGCTATTGTAATAATATAGAACAAAACAAGATTTAGTTGATTAACTGCTGATGCACTAACCTCGTGCGAAACACCAATAAAAGCAATGGTTGAGAGTACAGAGTTTGCTACATGCCTGAGCGAGCTGTAGCCTTCTGTCCGGCATCAATCGCCTGTGTGCTCGTCTTACCTCTGCGTCTTCGGTTCATTAAACATCCCTCAACACTTGTCATTAAACATCCCTCAACATAGCCGCCACAAGATAGTCACCACAAGATGGCCAGCAGGGGAGGCCAGTAGGGGAAGGCAGTTGGGGGCAATCGGGCCGGCAGGGGAGGACAGTTGGAGGTGATTGGGCTGGCAGGGGAGCAGTTAGGCATCAATCAGGCCAGCAGGAGAGCGGTTATGGGGAGATCAGGCTGGCAGGCAGAAGGGTTAGGGGCAATCAGGCAGGCAGGCAGGCAGGCAAGTGGTTAGGAGCCAGCAGTCCTCGCAGGGATTGGGCCTAAATCGGCAGTTGGACATCCCCTGAGGGCTCACTGGAACTCTAGTAATAAATAGTTCTGTTGAATTTCAATTCTGGCAATCAGTTGAGTGATTTGGGTTAGATATCTCATTTCTCAAGCCTTATGTTTCTCTGTAAAATGGGTACAATTAATATCTGCATTAAAAATATCTGCAAGGAAATTATTTCCTAGAATAATTGTGTCACAAGTGACATTGATTTATTATTTCATAAATATCATTTTGTGTTTTCATATTCTAGCCATCTATCCTTACTTCCCAGATTTGTAAGGGAATAATATAATCTGCAATATTTATTCCTCTCTAATTTATGATTATTAGATAACTTTTGAAGATAATTATAAAATAAATGCACTCGGAATGACAATTATATTATTTCTCACTTAGAAAACACACACACACACACATATATAAATATATATATATATATATATATATATATATATGCTGTATACATATTTTCATCTATATAATACTTTTATTTGCTTGTTTTGGAAGAGGAATACAAATTAGATACAGTCATTTAAGTTGTATATTTTGGAAATAAAGTGAAATTGAGGAGGAGTACTGGATGCAGTTGATATAAAAATGGAATTTCAGTGGCTTTAAAAATTTTTGAACTTTACTCACCAAAAGAAACATATAACTTAACCAAATATATACTCACATATATGCAAGGGAAACAAAAGAGCTATGAAATAATACAATTATTAGCAGAATAAAAATGCCTACACATTTTTAGGCAACCCTCCTGGAATTCCATTCACAGAAAGGTTGGGTCTATGTTTCCTCTTCTTGAATTGTGGCTGGCTCTGTAACTGTTTAACCAATACATATAGTAGTAGTGGTATTGTGCCAATTTTCTGGCCCAGGCCTGGAGATACTAGCAGCTTTATTTTATGGTTTTTGAAACGCTGCCTTTGAGGCTTGAGGCTGACAGATAGGATGTCTCAAGCCACCAAGCTGTGAAGAAATCAGAACGCTGATCAGATGATAACACTATATTGATGAACAGAAAGGAAAGCCTTTAGGGGATTCTGCTCCCCTAGGGAGCACTAGCTCCTTGGTTTATGATCACTGGAGGGTAGTTTGTGAAAGGTCCTGTTGGGACAGCATGCTACATTTTTACTCTCTTTCTCCAGAATTTCTAATGATAGTGCAATTAGGACATCACCTATAGCTTTCCCTAAGCTTGCCTCAGATTTCTGTAGAACATGTATTGTTAAGCTTATGAATATGGGCTTCAAAATCATTCCCCTGGACTTCATTTTATGACACTCAGAATTTTATCTGCAAAAGTGAGCTAATAATGCTAATCACATAGAATACTTTTGTTTTCAATGAAATGTATAGCATTTATAAAGCATCTCCTATATAGCATGCAGAAGATGCATATCACATGCCAGCTATCATCATTCTTATTATTCCACTAGTAGCCCGGTGCATGAAATTCATGCACATTAAAAGGGAATTAATTGCCCTAAACGGTTTGGCTCACTGGATAGAGCATTGGCCTGCGGACTCAAGGGGCATGTACCTTGGTTGTGGGCACATCCCCAGTGGGGAGTGTGCAGGAAGCAGCTGATCGATGTTTCTCTCTCAACAATGTTTCTATCCCTCTCCCTTCCTCTCTGTAAAAAATCAATAAAATATATTTTTTTAAAAAAGGAATTAATTAGCAGCTATATTTTAATATTATATTTGCCCTTTCTCTATAATAAAAGTGTGAGAGATGAAAGGAAATTAGTAAAATGTATATGAAAATAATATATAAATTTAGTAATAAATAAACAGTAACAAAAGGATATAACAACAACAGAGGCATGATACAAAAATGACAAAAACATGATATGAAAACAACAGTGATGCAAACAATGACTGATAAAGTGATTAAACTTATTCTAATATCTCCCTGTAGACCACATTAAGAGTGAAAACACTTTCAGAGTGCTTGACTAATTTCCCTTGTGATGAAGTACTTAGAACTTCAACTGTAATATCACATGCTCTTCAAACTCGAGAGAATGCAACATATAACTGACCATGTGCAAAAACGGGTTCAGGTAGGAATATGCCTACTTTGTCTAGAGTTTGTCCATGTGATTTATTAATAGTCCTCACAAATGCTGGCATCACGGAAAACGGTCGTCGAATCAATTTAAATGGGAGGCCAGTGTCAGATGGGGACAAATTAATTATTGGAATCAGAACAGCCTCTCCCTCTGCAGATCCTGTTAATACCTCAGTTTCGATAATGTTAGGTTGTAATCTTTTGATAATAAATCTGGTACCATTACAAAGACCCCATATACTATTGCGATTTCTCAATAGCATGATGATTGCACCCACTTACAATTTTAATTTATGACACAGCATTCCTGAAGGAGTAATACTATTAAGAAATTTGATAGGAAAATTTTCCTTTTCAGTATCATCTGTGGAATCAATGGAATCATCACTCAAATATGTGTGAAAATCTCCATCGAGTATATCCAAATTTTCTTCATTTAATTTTTGAACATGCTCATTTTTTGGACAAAGAATTGCATGTTTAGATATATGTTTAATATTATCTATAGCAGTGGTTCTCAACCTTGGCTGCACATTATAATCACCTGGGAATCTTTTTAAAATCCTGATTCCTGGATTTCTCATCCTCCAGAAATTGTTTCTTTGTTATGGGGTGGGGCCACAACATCAGTAACAAAGAAACAGAATTAAAACTTTATTGTGGGGAGCCGCTCCAGTGTTTTGGACAGGTTCAAGCCTTGGACTGAGGAGAGGGCACAGTCCTCTCATTGCCACGTGCAAGTCCCAGCTTGGAGGGCTGGGCCCTCCCAGCACAGTTATAGCCAACAGCTGTAGTTGTAAGCTTGAACCTATGGTCTGAACACATGGCCCACGTGCCTGAGTGATGTAGGCTTGATAGAGTTCAGGTGAATGTAGTTGAGTAGGATTGAAACCCAGGAGAATGTTGTAAACATCTTGGTGATGCCCTTACTTTGCCTCGTAGCATCTGCTATAAAATAAAGACATGGCTGTGGGCATGGTCGCTGTCTCTCAGAGAAGCAGCATCGCACCGAGCCCTGGCTTTCATTCTCTTGTCTGTCTTTTCTAAGCCTTTCAGCTGCCTCTACTCAGGTTCACCCCTGGCTGTGCTGGCGCAGCACACTTTAGAAAGATATGCCTCCATGCTCCCAGGGCGGGTTCCTGCCTCAAACCCCGCCCTTACAGGAAACAGCTCCAGGAAACAGCTCGGGGGAGGGCGCAGCCATTGCCAAGACAACCCCTGCAGGACTGACTTCTGCTTGGTTGTGGCAGTTGTGGTCATGATGAACACCACCCGTGGTTTTTATATAAGTAGATGTGTAGTTGAGATCTTGTCTATTTTCCTTATTTCCTAACCTAAGCAAGAGACTGGAAATAATATTAAGTCCCAAGGACAAGGAAAGCACCATTTTAGCAATCCTGATAGTTTATGTTATTCAAGCATTGCAACACGTCTATAAAGTAAATTTTATCATTTCAAAAAAATTTGCGAGGAAATAGAGGTACAGAGAAATCACATACCTGAATAGGTAAATCAGGCCCTTTAACCAAAATATGTGACTTTAAAATTGAACACCATACAGCCCTGACCTCCTCTTCTCACAATATGCATTTTTAAGACTAGATGTGTTTTGTACTTTGAAGAGTACTTTACATTCTTTTCTTCACTTATTTTGCCACTTAAGAAAGCATCCATATTCCTCCAGTGATATTTTTATTTCTAGAAAGTATATTTATTTTAATGAAGAACCGAGACAGTGAATGCATCTACATTGTAGTAAAGGAATTCAGGTGAACTAATATTTATTATGGTTGCTTTTAAACACTTCCAAAGAGCATCTCATTTTTCATTTTATCTAACTCTCATATTAATCTTATAAAATAGGCCTAGCACATTTAACTCAGCTTGTGTGAGTGGGATTCAGGAAAACAAGATATAATGTAATAGACTAGACCCATGGTCAGCAAACTGCGGCTCGCGAGCCATATGCGGCTTTTTGGCCCCTTGAGTGTGGCTCTTCCTAAGCCTTAGGAGTACCCTAATTAAATTAATAACAATGTACCTACCTATATAGTTTAAGTTTAAAAAATTTGCCTCTCAAAAGAAATTTCAATCTTTGTACTGTTGATTTTTGGCTCTGTTGACTAATGAGTTTGCCGACCACTGGACTAGACTAATTGGGGTCAATATAATTCAGACTTCAGGAGAATCAAAGTGAAAGCAAGCCGTATTGCATGCTGGTCCTTACATGCATTAACTTGTATGAATGGACTAGAGGTTACAGGTGTTCTTCCTAAGGAAGACCATGCTGAGCAATAAAACACTTTTTCCTTTTTTTTTTTTTTCCTACACAGGCAGGTACCTTGGGATATCCTAATAGTAGCCTTCTCCTCATTCTTAGTTGTAGGATTATTCTGTACATTTGTCTGGATTTTTAAAAAAAGCAGAAGTAAAAAAGGAATTATGCATGCAAAAGATTTGTTGGGGGATATACTACAGAAAAATGGGGAGGGAGCTGGAAAAATCATGAGTCTGCAAGATATTTGACCCTGTGAAGGGGAGCGGAAAGGCAGGAAGGTGGAAAGTCCTAGATTGCAACACAGCTCTAAGAATGTTTGGGCACAACTAAAATAGTAGTTGTAGAGTCAAAGTTTTCCATTTTATGAGTCCTGTATCTCCTGGCAATGAGCTTGCCTTAGTTTTTTGGTATCCTGTTTCGTCATTTGCCAGGAGCAAATTGTAAAGCATGGCCTTGGTGTAAATAAGGAGCGTATTTCTGAGCACTGCAGATTGCACCAGCAATCACTTATGCTCCCTGCACTAGGGAATCTGAGAGGTAGATGCCATGGTTGTCTCACTGAGGACACCCTATTCCTTAGAAGTCACCCTATTTTCCTTGCTTACTTGTAGTAGAGAGGTTTTGGGAATCAAACTGATAGGTGAGGCAATCCTAGTTGCCAATTTACTATCTTTGTGTCTTTGAGCAATTATCTAACCATCCTATGCCAGTTGGCAACAACTTGGAGAGGGTACTTTGGCTTCCATCTCTACATCTTCAAGTGTGCGTAATAAACTTATCCTATAGGGTTGTGACAATCAAAGAGACAATATGTATTAGGGACTTAACCCTTATCAGTTAAGTAAATAAATAGCTATTATTATTATTATTACAATAGAAGCTCTCATAACCAACTCCCACTGTCCTCCATTTACTGTTGCCCTTGCATGCTGGATATTTGAGAATATTAGATTTCTCTCTAAAACACCCATTCTGCTGCCATAAGCCTGGCAATAAGAAAAACATTTTTTTTAAATTTCCCAAATATTCTCATGGCATGTAATTGGATAATCTAATTAAAGTTAGTGTAAATTTGTTTATTATTTCTTAGAACAAAATCCTGTTTTATGAAAGAAATTGATGCTTTGGAAGGTACCTAAAAGATGTCTTTAAATTGATTTTGAATTCAATATGAGCAAGAACAGTGAAAAGATTTGAGACAAATAATGAAAAGCCAAAATTCTGAATGCTTCATAATTACTTTATCATACTAAACTAAAAATCATAACATTATATTCTAATTTTCTTTGTGGGACATAACTTGAAGAAATTAAAACCAGGTGACCCATCCTCTACAAATGCTTTCCCCCCAATAATGAATGTACCCTAAGAAGTTTTTAGTTAAAATGAAATATTGAATGTATGTATATCCTGTTTATCCTAGTTTCATGATTTTCTGCTTTACCTGACTTCTATCAGAAGTAATACTTTTATGATCTTGTGTAAGAGGGATTCTATTCTATTATAGTTAGTTTTAGTAGTGCCATTTAAAAAACAGTATTAATAAGACTGTTAATACTTATTATTAACAGACTGCCCCCCTCAGGTGGTTAAGATTAATTGAGATTGCTTATGGAAAAGCACTAAGTACAATATCTAGGGCAGAGAATATGAAAATATGTATGAACCTTGACCCTTCCTTTCATTTTTCTTTTGCTCTTCCTTTTTCTTTATATATGTTCAATGCCTCTTTACCTCACCATACCTTTCCTCCTTTCCAATACTTTTATACTGTTATAGACAGGAAACATTAATTTCAAAAGTTTAGTTTCTACTTTAACATATTTTCCTATCAGAATAGTTGCAATCAGAAGGAAGTACTGATTGAATTAAGTCAGAAATGTGGTTTCCCATTTAAATAGAATATCACATAAAAGCACAGCCACTCATTCATTTCTTAATGGTGATTCATTAATATAAAAATCATCTAGGGAACTTTAGGTATTTCTTGATGGACTTAGTTGAGAGGAGTGTATAACACCAATTCGACTCATTCTTTTTTTTTTTTTCCTTTTAAAGTTATATAATTTTTAAGGAAGAACTTATCCTCGTAAATCCAATTTTCTAGCCTAAAGTATGGTTTTTAAGAACGTGCTCAAAAATAATAAGATACGATTATTTTAAAAATCAAGATTTGCAGCACATTCTAGGTACAATTTACTATCTAGTTTTCTTTTTTTTTTTAAAAAAAAAATAGGTCCTTTAATAATCTTGTGACATAAATGGGTAAGGTGAGCCTGACCCTTAATAAATTAATCCTAATTTGTATTAAAGCATTTTGTAAATGTCTTGTTAGAATTATGGTATTTAGGAAAAACTAAAAAAAAAAGATAAATTACAAAATAAAAGTCAGTTTATTTGCTACATAAGTGAAATTTATTTTGTCATACATTGCTTTGGATGTCATCACAGATAATAGTCCTAATGCACACAAAAGAGGCCTTTGCTGAAACTTAATAGAATTCATTATGTTAAATATATTAATGTTTTATGTGATAGCAGTATAATATGAATTTTATGAATGACTAAAATGTATATATCTGGTTTACTAGATTGCATTTAAAACATTTCTTATGGTGGTGACTTTCGTTCTTTTGAGGAGAAATTCCTGAACAATGATATTATCCAAGGAAGTGAGTGGCCATCACTTTTAACTTCCAATGTGTTGGGTTTATATTGCATTATGCCATTAAAAAGCCATTTCCTCTCTTTGATTCTGTGCCTCCCAATAGGCAGATATTAGGATATTTGTCTACCTGGCAATATTCTCAGCCACTATTTGTCAATCTGACTGCACAATTATAGCAGAAAATGACTGGAAAGGAATAATGAAGAATAGACCACTAAAAAAGTAACAATGTATGCTACAGAAGGGTTAGTTAATGTGTTCACTTTTCTATACTGTTTGCTCACTTATATATTTCTTTCATATAGTGAAATTTCTTAAAGAAAACCACATAAATATTTTCTTCACCCATATTCATGATTGTGTTATGAAGGGCAGCTTGCATCTCTACTTGTGACAGGGAAGTAAAATAAGAATGTAAAAGAAACTTTTAAATGTAGGATTTCTTTGATTTAAAATTTTACCTTCTATTGAAAATCTTCATGGACAGAAGGATGCTTAGATAAATGGAAAAGAGGTGAAATGAGTCAACTTGGATATGCCTTTCAAAACATTTTCATATGATTTTATTATTTTAACTGCTGATGTCTCATACCCTAAGGTCATGGAAAGAAAAACATTTATGATGATAACTAAGGCTCATACTGCTAGTCATAGGAAATATTTCAGAGTCATAAACACCACTGAACAAAACAGTACAATAGTTTAGCGTGGATTTTCCAAAAAGAAACAGTTGTAGCCAAGATAATAACATGCCAAAATCTATCCTTTAAAAATATCAATTATAGTATTTAATTTTCAAATAGGAGAATTAAAATGTAAACATAACAAACAACAGAAAAGTTTTTACATGCAAATATTCCCCCATGATGAAGGATTTAATTTATCTACACTAATAAAAGACAAAGATGCTAATTGACTGTACCTTCCCTACGCTCATCAGCCAATCAGATTATGCAAATTAACCCAACAAAGATGACCATTAAATTTGCATACTGCAGGCAGATCCCGCTGCACACCCCGCCCGGGGCTGGCAGCAGCACAATCCCCAGGCAACGGCCGCCCCAGTGTGGGATCCGGGCCTGCCGTGTGCGGGTCGGGGCCGGCGGGGCAGGTGTGGAGGGCAGCAGCACGATCTGATTCGCTGCCTGACCC
>NW_005871299.1:1810982-1811804 GCF_000147115.1 Myotis lucifugus
CCACAGCAGGAGCACTGCTCAGCTGACAGACGGGCACCAGACCCCCGGCTCATGGCTGGCAAGCGCAGCTGCAGCAGCGTGAACCTCTCCCATGGACCCCTGCCCAAGCAGCAGCAGCAGCAGGTGCAACTGGTCGGGATGGGCAGGAATGGCACGGCGCCCAGCCCAGGCTCAGGCTCTTCCCCGGCTTCCTGCCATTTTACGTACTACTTCGTGCTATGCAGGATCAACTTGGACAGCGGGCTGGAGTCTGACAAGCTGGAGGGTAAGGCCTAGCTGCAGCAGTTAAGAGGTCCACTCATCCCCGCAGGCCAGGCCGAGGGACCCCACTGGTGCACGAATCCATGCACTGGGCCTCTAGTATGAAATAAAATTGCCTATATGTTAATAAGAGCTTATGAATTTGATAAAGTAAATTACTGTTTCAAGGGAAATAAAAAAATTACAAAAGCCAAATTAGTTATTTTGTCTTGACTCCAAGATTCCTCTGGAGATCACTTTGGGTAGTATAAACATTTTACCAATATGAATTCTGGAGATTCTTATTTGAATAAATTATAAAATAAGTAAAATAGTGGCTTTGGGTTTTGGGTTATATAAAGACAAACTGACTTTCTCCTTTGGATACATTAAGAGATTTTACTACTCTTCTTTTGGGGGAGTGCAAGAGCAGAACAAATATTTTGAAATTATCATAAATAATTTTTCTGGATACGTCTAATATTTCTACTTTCTTAGCTTGGAGTATTTTTTAAAAGCCATATCCTTTTAAGTGTTTGAATTACATGATTCTCTGCCCATTGTACTATTGAGGACATGTCT
>NW_005871300.1:0-19541 GCF_000147115.1 Myotis lucifugus
TTTCTGAGACCAGAGCAAAGCAGAGAAGGGAGTGAAGCCCACCGAGGCTGCCTTGCTCCCTCCCTTCGCCACTTCGCCCTCGGCTCCCTCCCTTCACCGCCGCCTAGCTCCCTCCCTTCTCTGCCACTTTGCTCCCTCCCATGTCCGCTGCCTCAGCTCCGCTCCCATCTCTGCTACCTCCGATCCATTCCCTTCTCCACCACTTGGCTCCCTTCTCTCTGTACTGGCCCACTCTTCATTTGGAGTATATTTTCAATAAATCCCACTTTGCTTTACTTTCATTTTCGTTGACCTTAAAATTTTTTCTGCATCAATGATTAGAACCAAAGTCCCAGCCGGTAACCCCAATTGGTAACATTTTGGGATATTGATTTTAAGCTAATTGTTTTTAAGAAATAGTAGACTCAGGAAAAACCTTTGACCTTCCCCCTAACTGCCTATAGGAATTTACATAGAGGACCTGATCTGGGAAGGGAGATATCACCATCGATATGTATAGTGTAATATAAGCTAGGTGTGATAGGAGGAACCAGCTAGGCCGATTTGTTCAGAGTCCTCTCTGTGCCCCATTGTTAAAGATGGTCCAGCAAATGCCTATTCACCAGTATTTGCTCTTCCATCTCCATGTGAATTGCTTTCCTGCCCTTTTAAGTCCCAATCACAACCCCCCCTCCCCTTCTCCTTTGCTCAAGATAAACCTTAACGGCCCAGTGCCTCCTTGGGTCTCATACACCCCACCATGTACATCCATAGTAAATTTTGGAGTTTCTCATGTTAATGTTTCTCTTGATTATATCAGTACAACTAGAAGAATTTAGAAGGTGGGAGGAAAGTCATTTCCACACAGTCTTTGTGTGTGGGATCCCTGAACTCTCTCTTTTAACTTTCTAGTGATTCCTAAAATATTTCACTTGACAATTATTTACCTGAAAATATTTTATTGTTGTATTATGAACAAATAATCTATTGTCCCAGTTACAAATAGATCATTGAAAGATAATTCATTTTTTTTTTGTCCAAAAAATGATTCAAATATGTCTTTAAAGTATCTGAGAATACCACTTTAACAGACAAGCCACTGTCTCTGCCCTCTACATGAATTCTGATCCTTTCTATTGTTTTCACTTTATGAACTTTATGGGAATACACTGCTCTGTGAATTCATACTGAGTCCTTTCGTTTTTATGGCAGCTACTCTTTTGCAACCCTACTATCAATTCTGGATGAACACTGCAGGATCACTTTCAGAGGGATATACTCTGCTTAGACTAAATATCTTTTAGAACTGCCACTTAGACAAGGGAGCATAAACTACAGAAACATGGTTTTAGTTTAAACTTTTGTGCAATTAATGTTACCTTGGGGAATATTGTTTAACCCCTCTTGGCCCAATATGCAATGTGGAATAGCCAGACTAGAATATCCCAAATGTCTTTCCACTTTCTAGAGTCTATAATTCTAAAAAAAAAAAAAGTATTTGAATCTTGATCCTAAGCAATAATATTTTAAAATAAATTAATTCTGTTAACTAAGTAGAGATTATTTTCTCTATATTTTTGAAATAATGCATGAAAGAAGATTTTGAATATTCTTTTAGTATGATTTTTTTTTTAGAAACTTTTGTTACATACTTTCTTAGTTATCTCCTTTTGAGCAATATACTTACACCCAATTACTGCTTGGGCATGGTTGCTACTGGAAATTTCCCTGGAACCAAAGGTGTTGAATTCCTTTAACAGCCACATCTTCTGCAGTCCATATGGAGCACAATGTCGCAACCTCACAGCTATATACAACACAAGGCTAGAGTATACTAAATGCCTTTACTTAAAAAAAAGAATAATGATGTATGCCTTCAAATTAGAAATCCCTCCAATAAGCCAGGCACAGAGCTCTTCTAAGAACAAAATTTTAACAAACTCTTCCACACATCACTTAATTTTAGTTTTCTTAGTATTCTGTATACTCTGGTCTGTGGTCAGTCACATGAGTTTGAGTCACTACATCTATAATTGAAAGTTAAATCAGGCTTATGTATGCTGACTTGGGAATTGATACATTCATTGATATGTTTCTAAACTCTGAAAAAGTTTGTTATCAGAAGTGTCTTTTTCTTAAATCCCTACATATTGCGACCTCCTGAAATAGCCTTCTCTGGCTCATCTCTCACCATAGGCCCCTGTACATCTGCCCACCCACCACTACTTCCTTGTTTTCTTTGAAAACACAGGCTTGCTATATCTTAGTTCAGTGATTTTCAACCTTTTTCATCTCCAGTCACACATAAACTAATTAGTAAAATTCTGCAGCACACCAAAAACTATACTTTTTTTGATTGGACAAAAAATAAGGTATAACTTTGATTGATTTACATAAAAATTAATGATAGTAATTACCTACCCTTTTTACTTCAAAGTAACTTTTTACAAAATCAGGTACCTATACTTACATGTAAGGATTTCTGGTACCAAGAATTAACCAATCAGATGCAACCTTATTATGCAATGTGATCAATAACATGCAGCTCTATTATATAATCTACATATTTATGTTTCAAGAAAAGAGCATTCACACTAGCTGACTATTGTTGTGTTGGCTGTTGTCATTTTTTTAAAATTTGACTACCTAAGGGAAAAGAGGTCAGTGCCCCTGATTAAATAGTCAGGTTTTGCATGTTTTAAAAATTCTTGTGGCACACTGTTGAAAATCTCTGCCTTAATGGCATCCCAATTGCTTTCATTGTCTGTAACACTCTTCTTCCGGTTTACCTAATTTGCTGTTACGGACATACAGTGATTTTCTTTGGAAAGTTTTAATTGAAATATAGCTGTTATGTATATATGTATTCTATTTCCTAACTCTGTTATTGAAAAGGGTTAGAAGCAAAAATGCCCTTCCAATAATAAGCATACTTAGAACCAACATTTTGATCTTAAAGGAACCAGGACCATTCTGAGTAATTTCTCATTTTGGGGCAGAGGAAATATAGGCACTAAATGAACAAGGAGTGCATATATATTAACATTTTGTATATTTATATTGTTATGCTTATAAGTCTAATCTTTTTATTTTTCTGACTTTGGCAATTATTGTAATAACTAAAGGCCCAGTGCACGGATTCATGCACTGCTGGGGTTCCTCAGTGTGGCCTGCGCACTCTTGTAATCCATGATCCCTCGGGGGGATGTAGCAGTGCCGAAGTGGCAGGCAGCCGGGCAGGAGCCCCAGCCGGGTCGGGCGCAGCTCTGCTGCAGCTCATCCCAGCCCTGCTGTGCCTGCTGCTGGTGCCACTCAGTAGCACTCCCAAGGAGGCGGGAGAGGTTCCCGCTGCCACAGGTGCGCTCGCCAGCCATTAACCCGGCTTCTGGCTGAGCAACGCTCCTGCTGTGGGAGTGTACTGACCACCACGGGGCAGCTCCTGCATTGAGCATCTTCCCCCTGGTGGTCAGTGTCCGTCATAGTGACTGGTCAACTGGTGGTTCGGTTGTAACGGTCACTTAGGCTTTTATATATAGAGATTATCAGCAGCAAGAAAGTATTAAAGTATTATAATTGTTACACATTTAGATCATTTGTAAATGTATAAAGTTCAAATTTATTGGAAGTTTCTCACTTCAGGAAATGGATATTCTGTATTTTTCTCATCAATATGTATTTGAATGATAATTTCTAAATTCTGCAATGAGTAAGCACTGAGAAAATTTTTCATAAAAATAATTAAATGTAAATAAAATATTTTTCTATAGTAAAGTCACTTAACACTTGAAAATTCTTCTGAAAAACAATGTGATTTATCATCAGAAATAATTTTTATGATCTCTCTATTAACACTTTAAGTTTTCTTCGATTTTATTAAAAATATGGACTGGAAACCACCTGACCTGTACATCAATCTGTTGCATAGGCTTCCAAGTAAAATTAGACACAAGTATTTTGATATGCTTTTTTTTCTTTCTTTTGAATCTTTTAATAGTAAGATAGGTAAATATCTGTATTTAAATTGAGAGAAAAGTGACAGTAAAAGAAGTCTTGAAAAAAAATCAGTTTCATATTTTTCTTAATCATGACCACTCCCTCTTTTAATGATTCTAATTATGTGATTACATTTAATATTAAGAAAGGTTTGGTTTGTTTTTGTTTTATAATGAATGTATATTTGTCTTCCATGTTTCTAAATTAAGTTTTGGAGCTTTTTGTGTATAAATTGTGCCCCTCCTGCACACACACGCACACACACACACACACACACACACACACCACATCCATCAGAAATTTATTTATTTATTTATTTATTTATTTAAAAGTTTTATTCAAATTATAACATACAAGTTGACATCAATGACTTCATCATGAAAGCCAAATTTTGAATCATCAGTGCATATTTCTTCACATCTATCTATATATTTTTTGATGTTTTATTTTTTTTCAGTGTTCTTTTAGTTCAAGAAAAACACTTTTAAATATAATAATGTCACATGCAATAAACACCAATTATTCAAGAAAAATGATTTTACATATAATATTACATGCAATAAACATTAATATTTCAAGAATAAAAGGATTTAAAGTATAATGAGATTATCCAAACTGTACTAACATAGTATGCTATCACAAAATTTGTAGGAAATATTAAAAATCTGCAAATAACAGGATTACTTCTATTATATTCTAGAATATTTTCCCCTCTGGCTCTATTTTTGTTCATCAGTTCATTATATTCCACAAATGAATGAGATCATATGATATTTATCTTTCTCTGACTTATTTCACTTAGCATGATGCTTTTAAAGTGTATTTTGTCAGATATGAGTATTGCTACTCCAGCTTTTTTTATTTTCCATTTGCATGGAAAATTTTTTTCCATCCCTTCACTTTCATCTTTTGTTTTGAGATGGGTCTCTTGTAGACAACATATAGTTGGGTCATGTTTTTGTATCCATTCAGCTAACCTATACCTTTTGCTTTGGGCATTTAATCCATTTAAATTTGGGGTTATTATTGAGATGTACTTATTTATTGCCATTTTAATTCTGTATGGCTAAGTTTCTCTCTCTCTTTCTTCTTCTCAGCAATCCCTTACAGCAACCCCTTTAGCATTTCTTATAATGCTGGCTTGGTGGTGATGAACTCCTTTAGCCTTTTTTTTTTGTCTGGGAAGCTCTTTATTTGACCATCTATTTTGAATGATAGCCTTGTTGTATATCAGTGATGGCGAACCTATGACACACGTGTCAGAGGTGACATGCGAACACATTTTGGGTGACACACATCGACAGAGACAAAAAATTGCATAATTCAAATATTTGTCTCTCACAATGGCCAGAATTGGGCATCACTCGAGTAATATTATTACTCATGTCACTCATGATCAATAATGCAATTCTAAAACCAGATGTAAACATGTACATCGGTGTTGCGTAGCAAAGATACATAGTGAAAACATCCAAGATACATTGTTCCAATAATGACATTAATATAAAAAGGTTAAGAATTGCACTATAAAGAGATTAATCTTTACTCATGAGATTTTATTTTTACTTGAGTGACAAAATGCCCAATTCTGGAAACGGCCTCGTTATTGTCAACATGTGCCTTGGGTAAGCTTCCCGTGCGTTCGGGTGCATTCGGCAAACGGACGCACTTGATCGCCATGTTCATTAGGAGACAGGAGTGGGAGGGTTAGAAGAAAAAGATATACAGTGCAACAGTGCTCGACGAGACATTCTGCGTGTCGGATAATTGATTACAGCACCATATATCTGTTGGTTATACATAATCTTTGAATTGTTTTGCACCAGGAGTCAGTGCAACAAAACTGCAAAAAGTTAATAGGTAAGAAACCTATCAACCTTTTATAAAAAACGCCATGATTTATATTTATTTATTTCTGCAGCATTGTGATGGAGAATCAAAAAAATAAAAAAGCAAGATTGAATGATAAAGGAAGTGGAAAAAGCAGTAGCTGACCCTTTCAAGACATATGGACCGAGATGTACGGGATTGTTGACAGAAACAACAGATCATTGTGCGTACTGTGTAATGAAACGGTAGTAAGCAGAACGTGGAATGTAAAGAGACATTTTTAAACTAATCATTGTCAGCTCTTGAAAAAAAGTATCGATGAAAGGAAGGAATACATTTCTAGGCAGCTACACCTCTATAAAAGTCAATCAAATTCCATCATTAAATTTGTAAGATGCTCTACAAATTTAACATCAGCAAGTTACTGTATTGCTCACTCCATAGCTCAGCATGGAAAAGCCCTCAGTGATGGAGAATTTATTAAGGAAACATTTCTAAGATGTGCACCAGCTCTATTTCACGATATGAAAAATAAAGATGATATTATTAAAAGAATTTCTGAGTTACCACTCAGTAGAAATACTATCAAAAACAGAATAATAGATCTTAACAAAAATGTGCAACATCAATTAAAAAAAGACTTAAATAGTTGTAAATATTTTTTTATTTCTCTTGATGAAACTACTGATGTCACATCAAATGCTCGGTTGGCCATTACTGCTAGATATTCTGATGGTCACACAATGAGAGAAGAGTTGATAAAGTTAGAATCAGTGCCAATAAGTACATCAGGAAATGAAATATGTAAGGTTGTTATAAAAACATTCAGTGACCTAAACATTGATATCTCTAAAATTGTGTCAGTCATGACAGATGGGGCACCAAATATGGTGGGAAAAAATGTGGGATTCCTGAAATTGTTTATGGAAGCTATTAGACATCCACTTGTACCTTTTCATTGCATTATCCATCAGGAGGTGTGTGTGCCAAATCGGGATTCTCAGAATTGAATGATTTAATGTCAGTTGTAACAAAAATTGTGAATTTTATAACTTTTCGACCCCTTCACACGCAAGAATTTTCTGCACTTTTACAGGAAGTTGACTCAACCTACAGTGGACTACTGCTGTTCAATAATGTGAGATGGCTGAGTCGAGGTAAAGTACTTGAGCGATTTTTGGAGTGCTTTGAAGAAATTACGGTATTTATTGAGAATAAGGATCTGGCAAACTTTCCTCAGATCAATGATCATAAGTGGGTCAGCAATTTCATGTTTTTTACAGATCTCTCTGTTCATATGAATGAACTGAACTTAAAATTACAAGGTTTTGGCAAAAGTATTGACGTTATGTTTGGATACATCAAATCTTTTGAAAGTAAACTTAAAATTTTCAAGCAAGATATTGAAACTAAAACTCATAAGTATTTTCCTTGGATAAAAAAGTATTTTGAGAAGGCCACTACAACGAGTGTAATGGAGTCCATACTTATGTACCAGAATATAGTAAACTCGTTATTTGAACAGTTCAGCCAAAGATTCGACCAATTTAGAAGCCTAGAACAGACCATTAAAATAATTAAGTATCCGGATGTAGTTGTTTACAGTACTTTGGAATTAAAGGATTTCCAGTGGATGCAAATTGACGATTTAGAGATGCAACTTGCAGATTTTCAAGGTAGCATTTGGACTCATGTGTTTATCGACTTAAGGTTGAAACTTGAAAATCTGGAATGAAATCGTTTGAATAATGAAGAAGAGTGCAACTACAAACAAGAAATTTTGAGTGCTTGGAACAGAGTACCTGACACTTTTAGCCACATAAAAAATCTAGCGATGGCTTTGCTAACAATTTTTTCATCAACATATTTTTGTGAGACTTTGTTCTCAGCATTAAATAATATTAAAACGAACAAAAGAAACTGGCTAACAGATGAAGTTAGTGGCGCTTGCTTGGCCTTGAAGTGCACCAAGTATGAACCTGCAATCGAAGAATTAGAAGACAAACTTCAGCACCAAAAAAGTCACTAATTTCTAGTTTTTGTACCATTTGATTATCATTGTTTTTATTATTATTTTTTCTTAAATGTTCATTGTTTTTCTGTTTTTGTTCATTTTATACATATTTTTGGTTGATTTTTCTTTGTTAAATGGCATTTAAATATATAAAATAAATATCAAAAATATAAATATTTTTTTACTATGGTTGCAAATATCAAAAAAAAAAATTATCAATATTTCTATATGTGACACGGCACCAGAGTTAAGTTAGGGTTTTTCAAAATTTTGACACGCCGAGCTCAAAAGGTTTGCCATTACTGCTGTATATAGTAATCTTGGTCTCAGATCCTTGCTTTCCATTACCTTGAGTACTTCATGCCACTCCCTTCTGGCCTGTAGAGTTTCTTATGAGAAATCAAGTGTCAGCCTTATGGGAACTCCTTTGTAGGTAACAGTTTATTTTCTCTTGCTGCCTGTAAGATTCTCTCTTTGTCTTTAATTTTTGGTATTTTAATTATGATGTGTCTGGGCATGGGTCTGTTTGGTTTCTTCTTGTTTGGGGTTCTCTGTACCTCCTGAACTTGTGTGACTTTTTCCTTTACCAGGTTAGGGAAGTTTTCTGCCATTATTTCTTTAAACACCTTCTCTATTTTTTTCTCCCTTCCTGACTCTTCTGACACACCTACTATTCTAATATTGTTACGTTTCATGTTGTCCCATGGCTCCCTTAAGCTGTCCTCCTGTTTTTTTAATTGATTTTTTTCTTTTTGGTTCTCTAATTGAGTGATATTTTCTATTCTGTCTTCTAATTCACTGATTCGATCCTCAGCTTCCCCTAATCTGCTATGTATTTCCTCCAATGTGTTCTTTATTTGTGTTATGTCATTCTTTATCTCTGACTGTTCTGTTTTCATAGTTACTATACTTTTTTCATGCTGTTGAACATTTTTACCAACATTACTCTGAACTCTGATTCAGATAAATTTCTTATCTCTGCTTCATTTATCTCTTCCTCTGAAGAATTCTGTAGTTCTTTCATTTGGGGGTTGTTTCTTTTTTCCCCCTCATTTTGGTTGTCTGTTTGGGTTTGTGACTCTGTATTAGGTAGATCCTATATACCTCTCAATCTCTAGTGCAGGACAGTGTTAAAGGCTATTTCTGACTAATTGGATCAGGCAAAGACCCAAAGCCTCCCAAGACCACCTCTGTCTACAGACTAATAGGATTCTGACTTGAATTGCCCCCAGGCAATTGTCCTCAGGTGTGTGAGAGTTTTTTCACTAGGGTGGGCAGTTGCTTCTGCCTGGAGGCTAATTGTTACTTTTAATCTCTTAAGTGGCCTCAGGGCAAGGTGTTTTCCAATAGGGTTTGTGGACTGTCTTCCCTCCAGGCAAGGCAGATGTCTATGTGGGAAAGACATCCTCAGCTGCATGAGGGAATGGCTCAGCCCAGGAAACTTGGAGTGTCTGCCTTCTGAGCTCTATCCCCCGAGTCTCCAGTCCTGAGTTCTGCTCTCACAGCTCCAGTCCACTTCACCCTCCCTCTGCCAGAGCACAAGGTGGGTGGCTCCACAGGGAATTTTTGTGTGTTGGCCTTTTAGGAGGGTTGCCAAACTTTCAGCTGCCACTCCCTGGCAGACAGCACCTCACTGCTTTTCACACCTAGATGTTATGTGGTTACCCTCAGTTTGGTGCTCTTTTCTGGGGAACCCAGCTTTGGGATTAGATCCCAGAGTTCTCAGTAGCACTGCCCCCCCCCCCCACACACACACACAGCTGAGATATCTCTCCAGGATTTTATTTGCCATCTGTGGGTGCCTGACCAGCCCTTTTGTGCCTCTGCCCCTCCTACCAGTCTCTATGCGGTCTCCACCTTTGGTCCTCGGGTAACAGGGTTCTCTCCTGTGAGTTTTCAGTTGATTATTCAGGAAGCCTTTCTGTATTTCAATTGTAATTCCAGCTTGTTCCTGGGAGCATGTCCATGCAGCATCCTCCTACTCTGCCACCATTTTTTCCATCATAAATATATTTTATACTATAATTCAGAACACTTTTTATTATGATGAATAATGAACTAATTTAATATAATACTTAAGTTTTTTAACTGTATGGAAACTATGCAAAATCAAGAGAGAGAAAGGGATATAGAGAGAAATAGATGCAGATGGCAAGATGAAAAAGATGGATGAACAATATATTGGGAAATAAAATTTTCTGAAAATATTTTATAGTAGTTAGAAAACAGAAAATTGATATTTTAAAATTGAAAATTTATGAAAAATGTCATCAAAGATGAGCTTGTTAGATGATATCAAAGGTTTTACCAAAAAGTACAGTATTTTATGAGTGCCTTTAACAATGGGATTAATAACAAAGGAAATATTAAAATCCTTGTAGTATTTCAATTAGAAAGTTTTCTGACATAATCCATATATTGTGCTCTTGAAAATATTGGAAAGAAATAGAAAACATTATTTTCAGATAATATGATTAAATATTTAAAAACGTTAGAGAGAGAGAAAAAAAAATGTTAGTCAATAAACTACTTCAAACAGTACAAATTTCAATAAGGCAATTACATACAAATCATTATATACCAAAATGTCTAACATTTACATATACAATTACTATATATAAATATTTTTAAAAATATATTAAAAATCTCATAATATTAGGTGACATTAGACAGACCCTGTTCTAGGTGTTTTATATAACCTATAGGTCTTAAAATAGCTACTCTTATTATCCTTAAATCATAGGTGAGGAAGTTGTGGCTCAGGGAAGTAAAATGGGCCATCACCACAGAGCTATCGATGGGGGAACAAGATTCCTTTCCCAAGCAGGTTGATTCTAAAATGCAGTCTCTGAACTTTCTATCCTGTCCCTTGATCTCAATCACAGAAGCAACACAAAATATGAAATACCAAGATTCATGAGGAAAAAACAGTAAATTGTTATAAAAGCCTAACTGGAAGCATACCACACAGAAACCATATTATTTTTGTTAATTTTTTTATCCTGACAATTTGCTCAGTGATGGGTACATTTATTAAGCGTTTAATAAATCTTCATGAATATACAAGCTAATAACATTTAATACTGTAGAGACATAGGAATACAGGAATTCCCATTTGCTGTTGATGGGGTGTAAATTTGTATAATTATTTAAAGGAAAATTTGATATTAATTTTTATAATTAAATATGTAGCCCTAGACTGTGCAGCTCAGTGGTTTGAGTGTTGGTCTGCCCACCTCAGGGTGGTGGGTTCAATTCCCAGTTAAGGGCATGTGCCTGGGTTGCAGGTCCAATTCAGGCCCTGCAGGGCATATGTGGGAGGCAACCAATCAATGTGTCTCTCTCACATCAATGTTTCTCTCTCTCTTTCTCCATCCTTCCCTTCCACTCTCTCTCTATAAAAATATCAATGGAAAAAGTATCATCAGGTGAGGATCAACAATAATAACAAAAAATGTGTATACTCTAACCAGGAAATTCTCTTTTAACAGATTTTATTTTATATACAGATTCTACACTACGTAAGAGTGCTTTTGACACCAAAGAAATGAAAACTTGATAAATCATGCCTTAAAAAATAGAGGCTTATGTTTTCCACATATAATTGGACAAAGAAAAGGTTTGATGTTAATAAAGAAGTTTGACAAAGTAACTAGTTCTCAGACTGTATCATTCTTTCCTGATGTCCTAAGCATCTCTTGCTTTTCTCCCTGTACTTGTATCATTATGGCTTCAATATGTCAAATTCATCTCCAGGTATCAAGTCTACATTCCAGAAAGGAAGAAGAAAGGGACAGCTTCAATGCACTGTCTTTTCACCCCTGTCACTTCCATCAGAGAGTAAGTTATCTTTCTGAGAAGCTTCCCACAGATTTTATATTAATTGTATATGTTTACAAATGAGTCATTCTAAATACAAGAGATGATAGAAAAAAATATATCTGGCTTTCTGCATTCCTTCGATACTGCCTGCCACACTCTCACAATCAATGCTGAAATGCATTTGTAAGATAGTTAGCTGTGTACCATTTATTGAGTTTTAAAAGTTACAAAAACATCTAAGTAACTATCTATAGGAAATTAACTAATCTTATGGCCATGTGTGGAAAAGTGAGGAGAAAGAAGTAGGAGATGCTTTTCATTATACACCTTAGTTTTTGGGTGAAGTGTTGAAGTAACCGATCATACCTCTAATCATTCTGATGATAGAAAAGGTCTAAAAACAGACTATTGTAAACTATTGAAATGTGTAAAGATGTTCTAATATTAGTTATGTTTTAAAATGCACTTCTTTCCACTAAACTGAAGACATACACATTTTAGCTCTCAAGGTTGCACATATCAATGATCTAACAATATGAGAGCCAGCTTGGTCTGGCCTTCAGAATATGACCCAAAAGACACAGTGTCACAAGCCACTGCAAATAGGGGACTGATATTATTACTAAAACATTGATATGCAATTTTTAAATTTTTTTTCCTCATCTTCCTCATCCCTAAAATTGATATTTTTGTTTAGTCAGGTTTTCTATGTTACCATGCTTGCCTAGTGTATATTTTATTTTCTATTTATAATCATAGTATTTATTAGTTTAATATTTATGAACCACATAGAACAAAAAGACATATAATCTCCCATTGTTACTGTCTTAAAAAACTAAAGCTTTATTCCACATATATAAATATTTTAACGCAAACTAAACTAGTCATAGAAAAATAGAGTCCTAAGTCCATATCTTAGCATCATAAATTGATAGTAATCTGAATCATGGTCCATTAGGTGTGATTTATGCTTCTCATTAAATATAGCTACAGCAATTTTTTCCTGCAAAGGACAGTTAATAGCAAACAAGTTTACTCTGAAGAAATTTAGATTCTCTATAAATAACACTTCAATGGGACTTCAGCACTTCTGGTTCTGTAATGCTAATTAGTACACCAAATCATGGTATGTGTTGAAATCTCTAACAACTTGTTTAATATTCTTTGACACAAACTAAAGCAATGGAAAGAAGTTATAAAGATCTGTCTGAAATCTCATTAAAATCCTGAAATCAAAAGAGCTTAAGTTTAGGGAAAATATAAACAAATGTTCCTGAAATACAACATTTCCTTAAATTTTAATGAATATCATGATCCTTACACCAGTCATGTCTGAACATTGCAGACATTTATCACAAGAAAAATTTAGCCAACTATAGAGCTATACTTAATAATATAGTATATTGTGTTATGATTGAGAAAATATTAATCCTCCTTAGTACCTTCTATATGGGAGTATTTTATTTCCCCATCCTGTGGGTATATAGCATTTGGCTACATGACTCACTTTGACCTAAAAAATGTTAAGGGATATGACACAAGAACATACCCAAACAGAGGCTTGGTCTGTACTTGCTTGCATTGGTTTATTCTCTCTTGTGTCCCTGTCTACATGTATGAACATTTTATATCTCAGATAAGATATGCTCTTTCAGCTTGGATCTAGACATCATTATAGCCAAGTCACATATTGGAAGCAAAACTTGTTGAACACAGTAGGGCCAGAAGAGTCAAGTAGAGAAGCAGCTGATCGTTATACCTGGGAGCACAAAATTGGTTGTGTCTAAGCCATTCATTTTCTATGTTGCTTGCTATGCAGCATTGCTATAGCAAAAAGATAACTTATACAAATGGCTAGCGGGTGGAGGAAGAGGAGGAGGAAGAGGAAGAAAAAGTAGAAGGAGGAGGAGGAGAAGGGAAAGAAGGGGGCTCAATAAAACAGTTGGCTAAAGTGTTCAACCTATTCATATGTGGTGATGGAGCCTGTAAGACAAAGTAAAAATTCCGTGTTTTTGGAAAAATATATTATTTATTATGTATATTAGAGTTTAATTTTATAAACCTAATAATTTATCGCTGATGGTGTTTAAGTGTATTTATTTATCATCTGTAGCTTTGTAAAGGAGACAATTAGTTACAGAGACAGACTCTGTGTATTATTATATAGCTTGTCCATTTAATGTAACTTTGTAAAATGAAGTCAGTGATTCAGATTGCTGATTTACTCACAAACATAAAAGCTCTTTCCCTTGGTAGTAGTAATAACAACACAACAACTTTCCTAGGGAGACACACAGATTTTGCAAACATAAAGAGGGCTACAAAAAACTATTATCTCTTATCTAAAATATTCTAAAGAAAAAGTTATCTGATGATAAATATTTTAATTTTTAAGTCTAAAGGAACATTCTATTCTATTTTACCCACATTCAGGTATTATTTATTCTCTCAAAAGCCTCTTTATTTGATTTAATGGAACAGTCACTAAAATTTATGAATTTAGAGATAAACTTTAATTCATTTACTGGCCACCAACATGCCTACATGAGAAGTTCATCACATTTAAAGGATAATCAGAAGGCTTTGATATGAGCAAGTAGAAAGTTACTTCCATTCGTTACCGTGTTTCACTCAGAGTAACTAAAATGTCAGCTTTATAGCATTTGTAATTAGATGATTTCTTTTATAAGCTGCTTAGAGATATTATTTTACAAGATTTAAAAATTAAAAAGGAAGGGTAATAATATATACTATTTAAAATAAATATATGTACAATATAATGAAACATTTCTTTGGGGGCATTTTGTACATGTAAAATATAAGATAATTTATGTATAGAAATCTTTGGAAACAAACAAAAAACATTTCTGAACAATTCCTGGGACAAAAAGAATATCAAGGAAACTTCAGAATTAGTAAGCTGCTCATAAAAGGGATAAAGCGGGAGACCCCAACATGCAGCCAGCAGGGCGGCAATGAGGGAGGGCCTGTGAGTGAGAAAAGGAGTGAGAGGGGTGTGTTTGGATGTGTGTGGTGTGTGTGGATGAGTAAGGGACAGTTAGGTCTTGCAGGAGTCTCAGGGACTGGTGGATCAGATCCTCCTGGACAGGGAGCCCCTGCTACCTCCACAGTCACTCCCAGGCCAGGCCAGTAGCTCTGGCACAGAGACCATGCCAACCTGAAGTGGGGAGGCAGCGGTGGCTTGGAGTGCAGCCACACCTGCACCTAGACAAGCTTCAGACACCACCCTGAACCCACACAGTGAGCCGTTCCCCCCACAACTCCTGAGGCACCTCATGTGCCACTCTGCCCACCTGTGTGGAGTGCACACCAGAAGGACCTAGCAGGCAACCCCACCCCGCCCCCAGATAATGCACAGTGAGTGCACACCAGAGGGACCTCATGTGCCACCTGCTGCGGGTACCAGGACCTCGCAGTGAATTGCATGCCAGAGGGCTCTGGGAACTCGCAGGGAGTCACACACCAGAGGAACTGTGCATGTGCCCCAGCTGAACCCAAGAATTTGCAGTGGACACCTGAGGGACCACACCCATGGGGGAAGCGAGTACAACAAAGAGCAGAGAAAATAAAGGTTTAAAAATCCAGGCAGACCCAGCCTCTGGGCTCAGAAGTACCTGACCACTGGGCCACTAGGAGCTTGAACCTCTCGGACCTCAATTAGGTTGTCTAGGGCCACCAAGAGACAGCAACCCACATTACATAGAAACAAATACAAAGGCACAGCAAACATGGGGAGACAAAGAAACAATCCCCAAAGGAAAGAAGAGGAGGAATCACCAGAAAAGGAACTAAATGAAATGGAGGCAAGCAATTTATCACAGAAAGCATTCAGAGTAATGGTTATAAGGGTGCTCAAATGTCTGAATTACAAATAACAATGAAAACACAACAATCTAAAATCTATGGGACACAGTGAAAACAATCCTGAGAGGGAAGTTCATAGCACCGCAGGCCTACCTCAAAAAATAATAAAAACATGTAATAAAATATCTAACCCTACAACACAAAGAACCAGTAAAAGAGTAACAAGAAAATCCCAGGGTAAGTAGAAGACAGAAAATAATAAAGACCAGAGAGGAAATAAATGACATAAAGACTAAAAAAAAAAAAAAAATACAAAAGATCAATGGAACCAAGAGCTGGTTCTTTGAAAGGATAGACAAGATTGATGAACCTCTAGCCAGGCTCACCAAGAGACAATGAGGGAGGACTCAAATAAACAAAATCAGACATGAAAGAGGTGAAGTAACAACTGACCCCACAGAAATAGAAAGGATCATAAAAAAATACTATGAACAACTCTATTCCAAGAAACTGGACAAAATGGACATATTCCTAGAAAAATACAATCTTCCAAAAATTAATCAGGAAGAATCAGAAAATTTGACTAGGCTGATAACAACTATTGAAGCAGGAATAAAAATTAAAAAATTCCAGCAAACAAAAGTCCTGGTCTGGACAGCTTCACAGAGGAATTTTAAAAAACATTCAAAAAAGAACTAACACCTATACTTCTCAGACTATTGCAAAAAAATTCAATGAGAATGAACACTTTCCAGCTCTTTTATGAAGCCAGCATTACCCAAATTTCAAACCCAGATAAAGACTCTACAAAAAAAGAGAACTACAGGTCAATATCCCTTATTAACATAGATGCTAAAATCCTCAATAAAATATTAGCAAATCGTATTCAGGAATATATTAAAAAGATCATACACCGTGACCAAGTGGGATTTATTATGGGGATGCAAGGCTGGTACATATCCACAAATAAATAAATGTGATACTGCATATTAACAGATTGTAAGACAAATATCACATGGTCATATCTATTGATACAGAAAAAGATTTGACAAAATCCAAGACATTATTTGATAAAAACTCTCAGCAAAGTGGGAATAGAGCAATCATACCTCAACAAATAAAAGCCTTATATGGCAAACCCACAGCCAATATCAAACCCAATGGGCAAAAACTAAAACCATTTCTCCTAAGAACAGAAAAAAGACAGGGATGCCCACTTTCACCACTTCTGTTTGACATAATACTACAAGTTCTAGCCATAGCAATCAGAAAAGAAGAAGAAATAAAAGGCACCAAAACTGGTAAAGAAAAAGTAACACTGTAGTTATTCACAGATGGCATGATATTGTACATAGAAAACTCTAAAGACTCCATCAAAAAACTACTAGGTTTAATAAATGAATTTGGCAATGTAGCACGATACAAAATTAACACCCAGAAATCAATCACATTTTTATACACCAATAATGAACTCCAGAAAGAAACTAGAAAAAAAAAAAAGAAAAATTCCATTTACCATTGCAACAAAAAAATAAAATTAAGAAACCTAGGAATAAACTTAACTAAATAGGTAAAAGACCTGTACTCAGAAAACAAAGATGTTGCTCTCCCTCTTTTTCTCTCTCTCTCCCTCTCCCTTCCACTCTCTTAAAAAATCAATGGGAAAAATATCCTCTGGTGAGAATTATAAAAAATAAAATTTAACATCTACTCATAATCAAACTGATAAATTTCTAAAAAAATAACATAGAAGTCAAATTACTGGGCAATTGTAGTAAATTTTACAAAGTTTTTACAGAAGAATTAATATTAACTTTTTACAAACTCTTCCAAAATATAGAGGAGGCAAGAACACTTCCAAACTCAACACCTTTACACTAGAGTCAGAGAAAGACATTACAGGAAAAAACAAAAAACAAAAAAACAACAACACAAAACTACAAGATAATATTCCTTATGAATATAGTCATACCATTTTCCAACAAAATACATGCAACCCCAAACTAGTAACATTGAAAAGAATTTTACATCAAGACTAATTAGGTATTATCCAAACTAGCAAGGTTTGTTTAACATTCTAAAGTCAATAAATGTAATATACCTTAGAATAGAATAAAGGGACAAAAGCATGCTGCTTTCAATAGAAACCTATCATATAATATACAACACCCATTCCGGATAAAAAACATTTAACACACTAGGAATAGAAGGTAATTTCCTCAACTGAGAAAGATCATCACCAACAAAAACATCATATTTAGTGGTGAAAAATGAAAATGTTTCTCCCCACTCAATAGTAAGAACAGAAAAGGATATCTACTCTGACCACTTTTATTCAAGATTATACTAGAGATTTTAGCTAGGAATATTATGTAAGAAAAAGAAATATTTAAAAATTCATGTTGAAAAAGTAGAAGCAAATTATGATGGTTTTTCACATGATCTTGAATATGTAATATCCCAGGATATCCAATAAAAACCTACTAAAACTAATAAATAAATTCAGCAAGAATTCAGGATCCAAGATCAATGTGCAAAAATCATTTGCTACACTAGAAGAAGTGTAAGATTTACTAGTATACTAAAAGTATAAGACTTTGTTGAAAATAAAGATTTATCTAAACAGAAGATGTCTCATGTTCCCAGACTAGAAAACTTAATATTATTAAGATGTCAATATTCCTCAAAGATTTACCAATTTAATACATTCTCTGTTTAAAGACCCATCTGACTTTTTGTAGAAATTTAAGAACTGATTCCAAAATTTAAATGGCAATGAAAAGGCCCAATCATCAAAACAATCATGAAAACAAAGGACAAAGTTGGAAGACTGTGAATTTCAAAACTTACTATGAAGCTATAATAATCAAAAGAGTATAGTGTCCTGGCTGGTTTGGCTTGGTGGATAGAGTGTCAGCCCTATGGACTGAAAGGTCTTGGGTTCGATTGTGCTCAAGTGCAAATACCCTGGTTGCAGGCTCGTTCCTCAGCCCAGGTTTGGGCACACATGTGGGAGGTAACCAATTAATGTGTCTCACATAGGTGTTTCTCTCTCTGTCTCTCCCCCTTCCTTCCTAAAAATCAATAGAAAAATATCCCCTGGTGAGGATTAATAAAAACAAATAAACAAATGGAATAGAATTGATAGTAGAGACATTAACTCTTACACTTATGATCAATCAGTTTTCAAGAAAAGTGTCAAGATAATTTCATTAAGGAGAAAACAGTCTATTTATCAAATGAATGAATTTGGATCCCTACCTCACACCATATTAAAAATATCTCAAAATGAATCTACAGATCTAATAATAACAGCTAAAACTATTAATGTTTTAGAAGATAATGTAGTAGTAAATCTTTATTACCTTGGCTTAGGAAATTATTTCTCATATATAAAAACAAACATATAAGTGACAAAAGACAAAATATGTAAATTTTACTACATTAAAATTAAAAATGTTGTGCTGCAAATCTATAATCTACACTAATAAAAGAGAAAAATGGTAATTGGCGTACGACCGCTACCCTTCCCATTGGCTAATCAGCGTATCCTTATGCAAATTAACTGTCAGCCAAGATGGCGGCTGGCAGCCAGGCAGCTGGAAGCGAACATGAGGCTTGCTTGCTCCCGTGACTGCAGACTCCAACGTTCCCCGCCTGACTTGCCGGCCTCTGAGCTGGCAGTTTGAAACATTCTAACAAATATAGCGGCTGGGATCTCAGAGCTGAAGTTATACATTGTTTCGATTATAGAACGGCAAACAAACCAGCAGTGGAAGCCTCAGAGCTAGAGCCAGAGCTAAAGCTGGCCCAGAAGAAAAAAAGAAAAGAAAAAAAGGAGCGGTTGGGAGCTTCAGTCAACAACTGCCAGCCTGAAAGCAGCCCTCAGCCCCTCACCCAGACTGGCCAGACACCCCAGTGGGGACCCCCACCCTGAAGGGTGTGTGACCAGCTGCAAACAGCCATCATCCCCTCATCCAGGCTGGCCAGGCACCCCAGTGGGACCCCCACCCTGATCCAGGACACCCTTGAGGGCAACCCAGCCGGCCCCCAGGCCTCTATCCTATATAGTAAAAGG
>NW_005871300.1:27883-50652 GCF_000147115.1 Myotis lucifugus
ATATTTTCTTTTTTAAATATTATAGATGTATGGAGAATCACCTGACATACTTTTAACAACTCTGAAGTAAACTGTTTTTCTTTGTGTATTGATTCCTCCTTCCCATTTAAGTGGAATATCTGAAATATTTTCTTTCAACCAAAAATGAACTATTTTCCCCTTGAGTCGACCAGAATTTGTATAAATTCAGAGTGGAGGGCATTTTCACTAAATGTAAATTTTACATTAATATTTTAGAAAAGCACTCAATGTGTCCTCCAACAATTAAACTTTGAAAGTCTAAGGGCGATGATTTTGATATTTACTCTTACAACGTCAAAGGAAGAGGGAAATTATGAAGAAAAAAATGTTATTATTTCAAGTTGGCTGATGTCAGACCTAAGTAAGGTGTTAAATCCCTAGTATCATTTTTCCCCAATCATTACTTTCAACTGTGATCATTAGGTTATTGATGACTCTCATATTCAATATTAAAAACAGTTCTGTTTAAAAACCAACCTTATGGCTGATTTAATCCTGTGCAACCCACTTCCGCAGGAATACCCAGGCTAGTTTTATAGTACCTGGAGTGGAGAGAGGACATCGGCCACTCTTTCATTTCTTCCCTCTCACCCTACCATCTTATAGAAGGAGGGAGGATATCAGGGTCTGATTATTTTTATTTATTTAAGCATATTTGTTAAATTTATTGGGGTGACCAGTGCAGCCACTGTGGAAAGTAGTATGAAGTTATCTAAAAAAAAATGTAATTGCCTTATGACCAGTGATTCAACTTCTAGGAATATATCCAAAGAAACCAGAAACACTAATTTGAAGGAATATATGCACCCCTATGTTCCTCGCAGCATTACTTTCAATAGCCAAGATTTGGAAGCAGCCCAAGTGCCCATCAGGAGGTGAGTAGATATCATGTTCTGATTCTGGAATGGAGGCTGAGAAGAGCAATAGAAGAGGCAGGTAACTTTATTTATAATCTGTTCATGTTGCTTTGGTAAGAAAGAGTCTCTATGTCTTCACTTTGGTTTCTTTTTTGTGTCTCCTACTAGTGGCCTCCGATCACAATGTTCATGAGTTTCTGGGAAACATGTCTAACTTTACTTCAGTTCCTTCTTTCTGTGAGGTGATCTTTACAAAAGAGCAGCTCCGTCTCAATATGGCTGCAGCAGCGTTCTATTATCAACCATCTCTGGGTAAGGTATCGCTTTGACTAGTGCAGCAGACCTTTGGGCCATCCCAAGATCCTTCCCTGACCTTCATGTTTAAACAGGGAGCCAAAGGAACCACCGAGAGCTCCTTAGCATCTTCTTCCCAGGCGTAGGTGTCGCAGGGTCGTCTTGCTGCACTGAAAGCCAGACCCAGGAAAATGTGTCAAGTTGTCCAAAAAGTATAAGAGGAATTCTGGAATTCAGTGGCTCAGCAAGCTGCGTCTAGGAAAATGAAATACCAGCGTCCTACGTTGCAGAAACCCCAGTCTCTAAGGGTGGATTCCTACCTATAAGTTATTCTTACTCTGCTTGGTGAGGAAAAAAATCATACTCCTTTCCCAAACAGGCAGGGGAAGTAAAACAGTTTTAAAACTAGCACTAATTTCCCCCCTCCCTAGTTTTTATTTTTTATTATATAACTTAGTGGGGAATGGAATAGAATAGGAGAGTGAGGGGAAAGGGAGTTCACTGTGAAAGGGAGGTTGGTTCCAATTTTGTAAGCCCCAGAAGATAGTGTGTGGCTCTATTTAGTAATCAATTTTTAAAAAATAGAAAGCATCTAGTCTTGATTGTTTATGACTGTGGACTATAGTGCTATTTTGAAAGGTATCAGGAGAATTCTCCACTCAATATCCTTTCATGTATTTATCCCTTCAACGCATGCTTAGTTAAATGTTCTTAGTGTGACTTCTATTGTAACTGCTCCCTACACTATCTTTCTTATCTTGGTAAGAGGAAAATTCACTTACATTTTTTTTGGCCAACTTGAAATTATTAATAATCCTTGAAATATTATAATAATTAACAAGGGCCTGATGCACAAAATTCATACAAGAGTAGGCCTTCCTTCCCCGGCTGCAGTCACTGGCTTCCCTCTGGCACCCAGGACCCAGGCTTCCCTCACAGCCCCGGCTTCATCCAGAAGGTCGTCCGGTAGGACATCTGGTCTAATTAGCAGATTATGTTTTTATTATTATAGATATTCTACAATCAAAATTAATCAGCAAATATTTTCTATTGTATCTTCAAAAATGCCCCAAAATTGAAGATTTTTGACTTGGAACACCACTACTGCACTGGCTTAATCTCTTCTTTTTAAAAAACTTTGGGGTGACATTGGTTAATATCATCATATTATGATCAGGTTTTAGGTATGGGTTTCTATGTTACAAGGTTTGTATACTGCACTGTGTGTCTACCACCCAAAGTCAAATCTTCTCCCATCACCATATATTAGGACCCCCTCCACCCAACCTTCTGCCCTCCTGCAATCAGTACCCTGCTGTTAATGTCCACGAGTTTCAGTTTTATAGCCCACATATGAGTGAAATCAGGAGGGCGGGGCAGTGGGCTGAGAGCTACAGGAGGGCGGCAGCGAGCTACTGGCACACGGATTCGTATGCAGGGCTACTAGTTTCAAAAATAAATTCCATATTTAATTTCTTGAATACATTTTTAAAATCCTCCATTGATTTCCAATGTAATTGATAGAGAATCTAGAATGTTTAGAGTCTGTCTTCCTACCCTACTTACCTCTTTGCTATTCCTTAGCTATGGTTACAACATTCTAACTCCAGGACTGCTGCACTTACTAATCTTTTAGCTTGGAATTAAGTCTCCACAGATATGTACTTGGCTCATTTCCCCAGCAACTTCCAATATTACCATCATTATGAAGTCCTTACTGATTTTTTTACTTAAAATTTTAATTCTACCTTAGCATCCTCATTGCTATCTCTTATCACTAGTTTATTTTTCTCTATAGAATTCATTATCTCAAGGGTCTTTATTTACTTAGCAAATGGACTGCAATCTGTTAATGATTGCTTAATAAACAATCATCAAATTTCAGTGGCATCTAACAACTAGATATTTTAAAATGTATTTGTGTGTCAGCTGCAAGTTGGCTCTGGCCTATTTTTTGTTTGTAGCTTGTGTTCTGATCTACTCTAAGTTTTAATTCTGGGTCCCACATCATAGAGGCAATAACTATGAGAGTAAACTGTTCTCTACAATGGCAGGACCTAAGAGGGATATTGTCTTCAGAAACAGATTTTGAGCATCTATTTGCATCATACCTACTAACATCCCATTGTCCAAATTAACTCATATGGTTAAGCCCAAATTCAAGGGGTGTAGGTATGTATGGATATGTGTATATTCTGTCCATGGAGATAAAAGAATGTAAATAAAAATTTTAATAATTATTGAATGTATCACATATATACATATAAAATTTAATCAACTGTAATAGGTGAAAATATTTAGATTACACAATTACGGAAGTATTGTAACTTCTAATATACTTGTCAAATTGTATATAACCAAATAAGACAAATATAAAGAATTTCAAGTAGAAAATGGGACTCCCTTTGATGCTGCCATTTGTATTTGGTGTTGAAGAATGCTCTGGGATTTAGAATAATGAAAGAGAAGATAGAGAGTCTCTGCAGAAAGCTAGTGAAGGAGAGTTCCAAAGGAAGGAAAATACCAAAGTTTTTCCAATAGTGTCTTAGTTCTCCTTTACTCTTTCTCAAAGAATCCAGCCAAAAACCATTAGATAAGACTGAGTGGCACAGGCCTTGCTGAAACCACAATGAGGAGGAGAAGAATGTCTATATAGGAGAGAAGGGTCATATGTTAAGATTATTTTTGAGAAAACTCCATCCTTTCTTCTTAATTCTAGCTTCTTACTATTTTTTCTTTCTCACACATGTATTTTAACTCACTTCAGTATGTTTACTGATAAATTCTGCTGTTGCATTTTACTATTTCATACATTTTCCAATTCATGGTTTCCTTTTAACCTCCTTTGGAATATAAATAAGAAATGTTATTGTTTTTTGTTTGTTTGTTTGTTTGTTTGTTTTAATATGAGACCCTAGGTGAACCCTTGACATTCTGAACATTCCCCAAGAGCTCAGGGCTCTGATTGTAAACAGCCACCCTCATGATGTGAGGATTTCAGAATGTGAGACTATACTGTAAGGCATGATTGGTGTTAAGGAGGAGTGAGTAAATCTCCCCTCATTAAGTCTGTTCTCCATCTGCTCCTTCTTCTGACTTCTAATGATTTAATTAACTCTTCTCCACTATTCACATTTAAATTCTCTAACCAAAACATTTCATTAACTTAGCTGGTAACCATCTATGAGGCAACTCAATTGCAAAACTACTGTGTAAGCTGCTGGTCAGAATAGAGGTGATTGTTTCAAGGTCCAACGACTTTTTCTCGTCTAATCATTATGCTGTGTTAAAATAATTTGGTACAGACTGCATTATCCATTCATTAAAAAATCCTCAACCGAGAGTTGCAGGCAGAACAGACGGTCTGAGGCTTCTAAAGAAGGTAGGATATATTCCTAGAAGTGGGATCACTGGGTCAAATGGGAGTTCCATTTTTAGTTTTTTGAGGAAACTCCATACTGTTCTCCACAGTGGCTGCACCAGTCTGCATTCCCACCAGCAGTGAAGAAGGGTTCCTTTTTCTCCACATCCTCTCCAGCACTTTTCCTTTATTAATTTGTTGATGATAGGCATTCTGACAGATGTGAGATGTTACCGCATTGTTGTTTTGATTTGCATCTCTCGGATGATTAGTGATTTTGAACATGTTTTCATATGTCTCTTGGCCTTCCTTCTGTCTTCTTTTGAAAAGTGTCTATTTAGGTCCGTTGCCCATTTTCTGATTGGGTTGTTTATCTTCCTTTTTTTTTTAAATATATTTTATTGATTTTTTACAGAGAGGAAGGGAGAGAGATAGAGAGTTAGAAACATCGATGAGAGAGAAACATCGATCAGCTGCCTCCTGCACATATCCCACTGGGGATGTGCCCGCAACCCAGGTACATGCCCTTGACCGGAATCGAACCTGGGACCTTTCAGTCCCCAGGCCGACGCTCTATCCACTGAGCCAAACCGGTTTCGGCTGTTTATCTTCCTTTTGTTAAGTTGTATGAGTTCCCTGTAAATGTTGGAGATTAAACCCTTATCGGAGATAACATGGCAAATATGTTCTCCCATGTAGTGGGCGCTCTTGTTTTGTTGACGGTTACTTTTGCTGTATATAATGAACAACATAAACTGATGAACAAAAGCAGAACCAGAGACAGAGAAGCATGGACCAGACGTCAAACCTCAGAAGGAAGGTAGGGGAGGGTGGGGGTTAGGGGGAGAGATCAACCAAAGGACTTGTATGCATGCATATAAGTCTAACCAAAGGACTCAGACAACAAGGGGGTGAGGGCATGAGTGGGGGTTGGGGAGGCAATGGGGGAATAAGGACACATATGTGATATCTTAATCAATAAAGAAATTTTAAAAAAGAAAATGAAAAAAGTAGCATAAGTGAAAGGTACATTTCCCAACTTAGAACCTCAGCAAAAAGACTCCCACCTCCCACCCCCCTTGACTCCTTCCACACTCATTTTGTTTTTGTTTTTTAAATCATGGGTACATCTCTTCTGAATGTATGAATTTAAACTTGTCCTTTGTGTTTTAGTTTATTTTTAGTTTGTATTCTAAACATCACTCACTAAAAATTCAGATCCATTAATTCATATATGAACATAGAAAAATAATTACATATTCCCATAAATCCTACAAAGAGATCAAAAGTATATTATTTAGAGTTGTTTGACATTGATGATGAAACTTGGTTATATTTTACTTTTATATGAGTTTAATGAAATGTACTGAAGAGGACTCAAGGAATGTTAATTTCAATTTTATCTCTGTCTCCAAAGAATTGATGTTTTAGGAATTGGAGGGCATTTTAAACTTTCTCATCTAATTTTTAAGATTTATTTTATAATAAGGATCAGAGAGGATAAGTTACTTTCCCTAGAGTAACAAGGCTATTTTCTTGACTCAGACTTTCTACTAGGCCACTTATGTCATTAAATAGCTGTGTTTTCTTTTGGAAGTCATACTCCTGATATTTAGCATATAAGATAAATGCAATTTAATTTTTATTGTCCCCTCTTACTGTAAAGTATGTGATTCTATGAAGTTAATTTATTTAGTCCCCTCCAGGCCTCCACTGGACACATCTTTATTTGGATATTCTTCAGTCCCTTTCCTCTTACGTGGAGAAAAGTGCACTGAAAACCCCTTAGAATCCACCTCAGCTAAGCTGCTATCACTCCACTGCCAGTTTCCTAGGTAACACTGGAGATTTGCTATACTTGACATCTTCCAAAAGCACATAAAGTACACCACTTCCTATAATTTGGTATAAATGAATCCTTATTGATTTTTCTGTGTGATGTGGTATCCCATTTGTGTCAGGTTTCTTAGGTGGCTTTATTTATTTCCTCTTCTCTTTGTCAATTTTCCCATGTAGAGAGAAAAGCCTTTCTGATCTCAGTTGGAAAACCTCTCCAGTAACATGTCTAATCCTGCGACTTTTCTTTAGATCTATTCCAATATTCTTATGTTTGTCATACCAGACATCATTCATAGCATCTTGGCTGTAGGAGCTTCTGAAGTAGCTATTGAATAAATACATATTTTAAAGATATGTTTTATCTTAATAGGTAGAAGTGAAGCAGGTAGCAGTATCAACTCACCGACATGTTCACAATCATTTTAATACTAAGCAAATAAAAGCAGTTATTTTAAATTATAATACAGTTTTATACACAAGCAAAGTAAAACATTGTCACCTAAACTAAATGTTATTTCCTGACTTAACGCTCATCTATGGGGTTTCATAAATTAAATGTTATCCTGGTAAAGTATTCATAAAACTATAGGTTGTAAAATGCTCTCCATGCAATGCATAGGATGTTTAGCAATAGGGAAACGTGATCTGTTGCCAATCAGAGAAAAGACCCAGAGGATTCTATCTTGCTGTCCCACAACAGAATTTCAAGACACACAAAAATTGGAGATTAATTGTAAATGTAAAATAATTAATATATTTTTCCAGTTTCTGTGAATTGTATGAAGCATTTTATGATGAATATAGATAACATATATCCTATTAAAACAAAAAACATGATTCACTATAGAATGATTTGCAAATACAAAATCAAAATGCCTAAATCTTCTTTCTAACAAATTTAGTGGAAGAAAACAATTCCAACTCTTCCCTTTGAGCTTACAGAAAATCTGTTCTACACTCACATTTCGGAAAAACATCATAACATCTGTGACTCACCAATAAAAAATGCTATTAAAAACACACACACATAACAAAACAACTTTTGCCCTGACAGGGTGGCTCAGTTGGTTGGAGCATTATTCTGTGCACCAAAAAGGTTGTGGAGTCAATTCCCCATCAGGGTGCAGGCCTGGCTGTAGGTTCAATCCCTGGTCAGGAGGCTACCAATGGTGTTTCTCTCTCACATTGATGTTTCTCTCTTCTCTTTCCCTTCCTCTCCTTATACAATAAAATCAATAAACATAGCTTTGGGTGAGGATTAAAAAGCAAAACCTTTTCAAGATATTCATGAATTGCTTCATAAACTTCAAACTTTATACCAATAATATTTTAATTAACCATGGAATAATTTGACAACTGATAATTTTGGGGGTGTGCAATACAGACACTTTTTATTTCAAGCCAATCAATTACACTAATTGACTCATCAAGAGGGAAACTACATGTTAAAACCCATAGTTAAATTTAATGTAGGGTTCTGTTATGTGCTAGAAAGAAAATAGCAAGTACACATATAAAACATTTCTAAAAATTCAAAGCAGAATTTTTAGATTTCATTTATTTCCATTGAACTTATTAAAAACATGGAACCTATTCTTTTAGTTTTATATCTAAAAGATAAATCCTAAAGATAAAATCACATGAAATATGATATTTTTTGGATTATCAATGTCATTGAAATAATTTATACATCCATTCATTCATGATTGTTTATTGAAACCTTCTATAAACATGAGAGTCTGATATTCATTGTGTGTGTGCACTATGGAATAGAAATGGGAGAAATTGAGCATATGTAGAGCGTAAATACATGAAATATAGTCTAAAACCTAAAATAGCTTATGTTAAGGAGGGTAGGTTAAATAATTATTATTTAAATAATTACTTATGCAATTACTTAAATAGTTAAATAATTACTTATGCAAATAATTACAAGTCAAAGAGCAATACCTGAAATATGAGCTATAGTACAGTACACACTTTTTCAAAAATGTAGAGAATAAAGAAGTCTTCTTCACACCAGTAGCAGTTCCAAATCCTATATAATAAAAGCCTAATATGCTAAGTGTCTGGTCGTCCATGCAACCAATCAAAGCATAATATGCTTATGATATGCTAAGGCCGTTCAACCACTCACTATGATATGCACTGACCATCAGGAGGCAGACAGTCGACCAGTCAACCAGTCACTATGATGAGCACTGACCACCAGGGGGCAGATTCTCCAACCGGTAGGTTAACATGCTGCTGGGATCCGGCTGATCAGGACTGAGCGAGATAGGCCGGACACACCCTGGAGCCCTCTCTTGGTCCCTCCCTAGCTGGCCAACCTCCCACTGGCCCCAATCATGCACTGGTGTGGTCTCTCGGCCTGGCCTGCAACCTCTTGCAATCCAGGATCCCTCGCCCCCAAGAGCTGGTTTTGACCCAATCCTGCAGGCCAGGCTGAGGGACCCCACGGGTGCACAAATTCATGCACCAGGCCTCTAGTTTCTATATAATAAGAACTTAGTGGTAGGACTATTCTTAGGGAAGATGATGAAGCAAAGGTGGGTTGGAGGCTTATCATAGAGCTATATTTGCTACAGCAACAGTGGCAGATATCTGAGGGAATGGTAGACATCTGAAGGAATGATAGGGAAGAATATGGTGATGGAAAACAAAAAGGTAATATCTTTGGAGAAATAAATAAACAGAGGGATAGAGATACAAGAAATGTTCTTCCAACAAAATAAATGAAATTTCTTCTATTCTGGAAAAATATAATAGACAGGCTTAGCCCTAACCTTTGCAAGACCTTGGGAAAGACTACAAAAATAGATTCACATGTTATATGTTCAGATACATAAATCCAGAAAACTCTTAAGTAAAATATATCCTGTTCCTGTACATTGATAAATTTACCTGATACTTCATTAAAGTTTATTAGCTACATTTATTTATCTATTGGATTGACCCTTTTCATGGAAGCAGTGAACAAAGAGCCAGTTCCTAACCCCAGCCTATACTGCGTCAATACCTTGTCCCATAGGGATCTCACATACATGTGTGTAGTCATCCTGGCCCACATGGGTAAACTTCACCTACACCCTTACTGCTTGAGCTTAGGGGCACCTAAAAAGTTTGTCCAGGGGGAGATAAGGTGGCAGCCGAATATGCAGACAGGTCCCGTGCCTTCTCACATAGCAGATAGAAGGAACAACTGAGTTGACTAATATACACCAGAATTGGCGAATTAAATACAGCTGGTGAGGCAATCCGTGGATGGAACGGTCAGAGATAGCCTGGAGAGAGGTGAGATCTGAGATCCAGGCTGGAGGGAGAAGTGCGCACAGTGGAAACTAGAGTCTCAGAGGGAGACTGCCTCCACCAAATCCGCACTCCTTGGGGTCAGTGTAGCCCTCAAATGTGGAAGGGGGTTCACAGGGCTGCTGGCAGAGGGGAACTCTAGATCTAAGCCCACAGCTATGGGAGACTGTGTCCAGAAAGGCAGCCTGAAGTTCTATACCAGCCGCACAGTGCGGGGGGGGGGGGGGTACCCGAGGTGGTGTACTTCCTTTGTTTTTTTTACTTCCTTGCTAAGCCCCCAACATAGGATCTTCCCATTAAAAACACTCACCGAGACTGCAGGGGAAAGCTTTTTTGTGGAAACTGGGGATCAGAATAGGGAGAGATGAATAGGCAACCAGCTCTGGGACAGTGGAGGCTTGCCCAGGGGGGGAATGGCTGGGGGGAGAGGGGGCATTTGGGGAAAAAGGAGACATATGTAAAAATTTAGAAAAAAAAAAAAGGATATGCTTTTTTATTTTATTAGTAATTGAATTTATTGGGCTGACATTGGTTAGCAAAACCATACAGGTTTCAAATGTACAACTCAATAAAACATCATCTACACACAGCATAATACACCCATCAAGTCTCTTTCCATCCCCCATTTTCTTCACATTTTCCCACCTCCACCTAGCCCACCCCCTTTCCCTCTATCACCACACTGTTGTCCATATCTGTGTTATGTATTTATGTTTTTTGGCTAATTCCTTCACCTTCTTTCAGGAGTTACCCCTCACCTCCCCTCTGACCAGCTGTCAGTCTGTTCCATATATCCATTCCTCCATTTCTATTTTGTTTGTTAGTTCATTAGATTCCAAATATAAGTGAGATCATATGGTATTTGCCTTTCTATGACAGGCTTATTTTACTCAGCATAATCATCTCTAGGTCCATTCATGCTGTTTCAACAGGTAAGAGTTCTTTATTATGTCATGTTGTATTCCATTGTGTAAATGTGCCACAGCTTTATTATCCACTTATTTACTGACTAGAGGCCTGGTGCATGAAATTTGTGCATGGGGGCAGGTGTCCTTCAGCCCAGCCTGCACCCTCTCAAAATCCGGGATCCCTTAGGGGATGTCTGACTGACCATTTAGGCCCGATTGGATTGGGCTTAAACGGTCAGTTGGACATCCCTCTAGCAATCTGGGAGCACTGGCTCCTAACTGCTCGCCTGCCTGCCTGCCTGATTGTCCCTAACCACTTGCCTGCCTGCCTGATTTCCCCTAACCACTCGCCTGCCTGCCTGATCGCCCCTAAATACTTGCCCTGCCTGATCGCCCCTAACCAAAAGTGGGAACCCAGAGTCTAAAGGCAAATCCATTTTTAATTTTTTGAGGAAACTCAATACTCTTTGCACAGTGACTGCACCAGTCTGCATTCCCACCAACAGTGCAATAAGGTTCCCTTTTCTTCACATCCTCACCAGCACTTGCTCTTTGTTGATTTATTGATTATAACTATTTCTACAGGTGTGAGGTGATATCTCATTTTGGTTTTAATTTGCATTTCTCTAATTATATTATGAACCTAAATTATATACAGTACATATTTTTCAAATTCCTTATCTCAAAATATAGATTATGGTGTTTATTAAATAGAATTACTGTCAAGCTTAAAATAAACTGTGATGCACTGAGCACAATGAATTTTTCCACATGTCTATTTGACCATCTGTATGTCCTCTTTGGAGAAGGGTCTATTCAGGTACTATATCCATTTTTTAATTGGGTTGTGTGTTTTCCTGGTGTTGAGCTGTGTAAGTTCTTTATATATTTTGGAAAGTAAGCCCTTCTTAGATGTATCATTGGCAAATATGTTTGTCTACTCAGTAGGTTTTCTTTTCATTTTGTTGATGGTTTCTTTTGCTGTGCAAAAGCTTTTTAGTTTGATGTAGTCACATTTGTTTATTTTTCCTTTTCTTCTCTTTGCCCGAGAAGATATGTGGGAAAAAATGTTATTATGAGAGATGTCTGAGATTTTATTGCTTATATTTTTTTCTAGGAATTTTTTGGTTTGGTGACTTGCATTTAAGTCTTTTACCTATTTTGAGTTTATTCTTGTGTATGGTGTAAGTTGGTGGTCTAGTTTCATTTTTTTGCATGTACCTGTCCAAATTTCCCCACATTTGAAGAGACTGTATTTACTCCACTGTATGCCCTTGGCTCCTTTATCAAATATTATTTGACCATAAAGACATGGGTTTATTTCTGAGCTCTCTCTTCTATTCTATTGATTTATATGCCTGTTCTTATGCCAGTACCAGGTTGTTTCTATTACAATGGCCTTGTAGTATAGTTTGACGTCAGGTATCATTCTACCTTCAACTTTGTTCTTCTTACTCAAGTTTGCTGAGTCTATTTATGGGCCTTTTTGGTTCCATAACTTTTTGAAATATTTGTTCTACATCTATGGAATATGTCATTGGCTTTTTAATAGGGATGAAATTGGGTAGAATGGATATTTTAATTATGTTAATTCTTCTAATCCATGAACACAGTATATGCTTCCACTTATCTATATTTTCCTCTATTTCTTTCTTCAATGTCTTATAGTTTGCTGAATTCAGGTCTTTTACTTCCTTGGTTAAATTCCTTCCTAGGTACATTATTATTTTTTGTTATAATAGTAAATGGGATTGTTTTCTTAGTTTATCATTCTGATAATTCATTACTGGTGTATAAAATGCCACTGATTTCTGAATATTAATTTTGTATCCTGCTACTTTGCCAAATTTATTTATTAGATTTAGTAGCTTTTTGGTGGAGTTTTTAGGGTTTTCAAGGTGTAATATCATGCCATCTGTGAAAAAATGACAGTTTTACTTCCTCCTTTCTAATGTGGGTGCTTTTTATTTCTTCTTGTCTGATTGCTATGGCTAGTACTTTCAGTGCTATGTTGAATAAGAGTGGTGAAAGTGGACATCCCTGTCTGTTCCTGTTCTTAAGGGAAATAATTTTAGATTTGTCCATTGAGGATGATGTTGGCTATATGCTAGCCACATATGGCCTTTATTATGTTGACATATGATTCCTCTATTCCCACTGTGCTGGGAATTTTTTGTATAAATGGTTGTTGGAATTTATCAAATGTTTTTTCTGCATCTATTAATATGATCATGTTATTTGAAAGGTAAGTTCATAGTATTACAGGTCTACCTCAAGAAGCAAGAAAATCTTAAGCAGTAACCCTATATCTAAAAGAACTAGAAAAAGAACAGTTACTAGAGTTACTAGAAGGAGGGAAATAATAAAGATCCCAGAGTTACTAGAAGGAAGCAAACCAAGCCCAGAGTAACTAGAAGGAAGGAAATAATAAAGATCAGAGTAGAAATAAATAACACAGAGACAAAGAAAACAACAAAAAAGATCAATGAAACCAACAGATAAACAAGTTTAATGAACTTTTAACCAGACTCCTCAAGAAAAAGAGAGGAGCCAAATAAGTAAAATAAAAAATGAAAGAAGAAAAATAACAACTGATATCACAGAAATACAAAGGATTGTAAGAAAATACTATGAACAACTATATACCAACAAATTGCACAACCTGGGCAAAATGGATAGATTCCTAGAAACATACAATCTTCTAAAACTGAATCAGGAAACCTGAATAAACTGATTACAAATAATGAAATTGAATCAGTAATTTTAAAAACTCGCTTCAAACAAAAGTCCTAGACCAGAAGGCTTCACAGGAAAATTTTACCAAATATTCAAAGAATAACTTACATCTATCCTCTCAAATTATTCCAAAATATTCAAGAGGAGGGAAGACTATCAAGTTCTTTTTATGAGACCAGCATTATTCTAATCTAAAGACCAGATAAAGACACTACAAAGAAAAAATTATAGGCCAATATCCCTGGTAAACATAGATGCTACAATCCTCAACAAAATATTAGCAAACCAGATCCAGCAATACATTAAAAAGGTCATCCACCATGATCAAGTGGGATTTACTCCAGGGATGCAAGTTTGATGTAATATTCACAAATCAATAAACATGATACATCACATAAGCAAAATGAATAATAAAATCACATGATCATATCAATAGATGTAGAAAGATATGATTTTAAAGAGGAAGAAATGTGGAAAACTATTCAACCAGACATCAAGAATTATTATAAAGTATGTAAGAGTATGTAGATTGAAAAATACACCAAAGGAAATTAAAAGAAATTCTAGAAACAGACCTGCATTGTTTTTGGACTCTGGATTTATTACTAAGTTGTCACTAAAGAACAGTAAGGAAAACACAGACTCTTCAAAACTTGATCCAGAACCTATGAATACCCATATAAAAGAAAGTCCGTCACATCCTTTATTTTATAAGCATAAATAAATTGCAAATAAACTGCAGATATAAATGAAAAAGTAGGACAATAAAGCATATATAACTAGAGAATATTATCCAAATTTGGAGAAAATTTATTAATTCAGGTAAGAGATTGATAAATTGGATTGATTACATTAAAATTAGGAAGTTCTGTTCTATTCATCAGTATATACCCCCAAAGAGTGAAAAAGCAAATAACAGAATACTAAAAAAAAACAAAACAAAAAACTTTTGCAGTATAATTAATCCAACAGTGGACTATTACTCAGAATATATAAAAATAACTTCTATAAATAAACTAAAAAAAATTAAGATTGGTAACTGATTTTAAAGAAATGGCAAAAGATTCTAAATACTTCCCCAAAATGAATGTCCAATATTTAAAATCATTACCTCATTAATTATCAGAATAAAAAAAGAAGAAATTTAAAACCACCATGAGATAACACACTATGTACTCACCAGAGAGTTCATAATAAAATATAGACAATACAAATTATTGGTGAGAATTTGAAACAAACTTTCATACAGTGTGGTTAGGCCTATAAATTAGCATAACCAATTTGCAAACTACTGAACATGATCATATTTATATCCATAAATTGACCAAATAATCCCAATAAATATATGTGCTTTTGTAAAATCAAAACTTATATAAAAATATAGCTGCTATAATTTTATTAACAAAAACTGGAAGTAACATAAATGCCTATTAATAGTAAAATGAATACATCCATTGTGGTATATTTACAAAATATAATTTATTTGCAAGAAAAATGAAATGACTGATGCTACATATAATATCAATGTCTAGTATTAGAAACACATACACATATTGGAGAAAAGATGACAAACACAAAAGCATACATATTTATGGTTCTATTAGTATTTCCAAAATATGGTTCCATTAATATTTCCAATCAAATGGTTTCATCAATATTCAAATAAAGGTAAAATTATATCAATATTATTAGAAATCTTAATAGTGGTTACTACCAAGGAAGTTGGGAGTGTTGATTAAAGGTCATTCACTGGGAGTGCTAGAAATATTCTATTTCTAAATATAGGTCATAGTTACATGTCTGCTCACTTTTTAATAATTATTTGAAAACTAATAATTTTTTCACTTCTGCATGTATGTTATATTTACCTCAAATATTTTATGATCTATTTCTTTCAGTAAGGCCTTCTATCAAACTCTTATAGTTATATTTTTCCAGTAAGTGGGTCTTGCAAGATATGAGTCTAGATCAAGCATGTCAAACTCATGGCCCGCAAGCTGCATGCGGCCCACAATGAATATTTTTGCAGCCCTGCCAATATAACAGTATGTAAGAAAGGTTTTAATAAAAATTTCATAACTTAAATTTTACAATATCCTGTTATACATAATCATTAATAATGAACTACACTAACACAGAAGGGTAAACCAAGTCTTTATAAAACCCAGAAAAGAGATGGTAAAACTCCTCTTTGGACCCTGTCTGGAGTCACAGTTGGAAAAAAAAATAATAATGAACTACAATGTTCACTAATGACTGATTACTATAATCGTGTTGCATTCATTTCCCCTACACGCCTTATGCACAGGCGCACCATTTCTCTTTACTAATACTAGCAGCGACTATTTTAGCAGCCAATTGCCATGACATTAGTCTTATACTGACTTGTTTGGTGTGTGCAACAGAAAATATTTCACTTTTGGAGAACAAGAAAAATAGGTTTATTTACTTTACATTTATTAATTTGTGCAGTTTTAACTGATAAGTTAATGTTCAAGAAAAAATGTTAATTTTTATTAAATGTTCTCTTATTTTATGTTAACAATTACTCATTTATTTCAGCCCTTTGTATTCAGCATGTCTCTATTGAAATAAACCTATGTTGCTATGGAAATTGAAGTTGTTGTTTTTTTTTTGCAGCCCACATAAACTTAAACCTTGTATATTTGGCCCGTGTTAGCCTTTGAGTTTCATATGCTTGGTCTAGATGGAATCTCTGGTATATGTGACAAAAGTAAATTGTTTCATATTTTACTAGTATTTACATCAATATCCTATATAATAAAAGAGAAACATGCAAATTAACCGTCCCTCAGCTACGCTCAAGCCACAACCACAAGCCACACTCACCAACCAATCAGGAGTGAGTATGCAAATTAACCCAACTAACATGGTGGCGGTCACCAGCTGGAGCGAGCAGGAGGCTTGGGTTGCCACTGAAGATGGAGGAAGCCAAGCTTCCCACCTGCCTGGGCCAGCCCTGGGCCCCGCTTAAGGCTACAAAGTTTCAATTATAGAAGATAAATAAATCCCAGATACCTTCTTCCAGCCAGCCGTAGTCTCCGCTCAAGGAGGGGCTGGGAGCCTAGGTTGCTAGGGGCAACCCAGGCTTCCAGCCCCTCATCCAGGTTGGCCACAAAGTTTCAATTATAGAAGATAAATAAATCCCAGATACCTGCTTCCAGCCCGCGTCCATGGCCAGCTTGAAAACACCCATCAGCCCCTCACCCAGGCTGGCCAGGCACCCCAGCAGGACCCCACCCTGATCCAGAACATCCTTCAGGGCAAACCAGCCAGCCCCCACCCATGCACCAGGCCTCTATCCTATATAATAAAAGGGTAATATGCAAATTGACCCTAACAGCAGAATAACTGGGAATGACTGGTCACTATGACACACACTGACCACCAGGGGGCAGATGCTCAATGCAAGAGCTGCCCCCTGATGGTCAGTGTGCTCCCACAGGGGGAGTTCTGCTCAGCCACAAGCCAGGCTGACGGCTGCCAGTACAGCGGTGGTGGCGGGAGCCTCTCCTGCCTCCTCAGGAGCGCTAAGGATGTCCGACTGCAGCTTAGGCCTGCTCCCCGCTGGCAAGTGGTCATCCCCCGAGGCTCCCAGGCTGCCAGAAGAATGTCTGACTGCCAGCTTAGGCTCGATCCCCCGGGCAGCGGGCCTAAGCCAGCAGGTGGACATCCCTCGAGGGGTCCCAGACTGTGAGACGGCACAGACCGGGCTGAGGGACCACCCCCCCCCCCGAGTGCACAAATTTTTGTGCTCCAGGCCTCTAGTAATGATTATAATTAGGATGCAGATGCTGGTGAGGTACCTACAGACATCCCTATGTTTGAAAGTAACACCAATTCATTAAAGACTTAGAAAAATGGGAATACCAAGAAAGAGGTGACACATGGTTTATACTTTTATCTGATTCTTACTACAAATATCACTGAGAGAGAGAGAGAGAGAGAGAGAGAGAGAGAGGAGAAAAGAAAGAGGTACCAGAGGAGAATTGCAAACTTGGCAGGGGACCTCCTCTGAATGGCCTAAAAGAGCCCTTTTCACCATTAGGCAGAGCCTTGCACAGTTGACCAGGTATATAGGTATAGCATCAAGTCCACTCAAATTTTATTGATCAAATACTGACTTGTTATTTAATATCCACCATTATTAAAATGTGAAAAATATTTCCCCAATGTAAATTATCCTCACTCAAATCTGATCTTTTTCCAAAAATATTTAACCTTAAAACATGCTTTTGGTCAATTAAACCCATTTCATAAAGTTCAAAAAATGTTGGTAATAGAATAAAAATTTTGTTAGCCAAATTTGGTTATCATTAATGTGCCTCTATTTATTTATAGCATTTTTTCATTTAAATAATAGTTTAAAATATACTGTTGTTCTCAAATATACTATTTCCTTTTTCTGGAGTAACTTTATAACTACAAAAGCAACTATTATGGAAAAAATATCTAAATAATAAACAAAACAAAAAGAAAAAGTAAAGCTAACCCACTTACATATTTATCAAATTACCATTGCCAACTTTATAAGCAAGGGTCTGTCACAGTGCCTAAAATTAAAGATTTTGAAGATTCATTATTTTAGGTAAAATAATTTTGTTTCTAAGAGTTAAAAAAAATATTTTCAAATAATAGGCAAATTGAAAGCTTACTCCATATTTAACATGGTGAGTAGGTATTTAATAATCTTTGCATACTTTTTTTTAATTAAAAAGAAAAATAACAGGAATCCTTGCGGTGACGGGAACTGTTTAAGTATCTTGACTGTGTCACTATCAATAACCTAGGTGTAATATTGTTGCAAGTTGTTACATAGTGGGAAACTTGGTAATTGTACATGGGATCTCTGTATTGTTCCTTACAACCGCATATAAATCTACAAAATTGATATACATAGACAAGAGGTACAAAACATGTTGCAGTAAACTAGAAAGACAAGCAATGGCAAAAGTAGGTTTATAGTTGTGAGTACTCAAAACAGAGTTTATGTTTATATTATTATTCATTAACTATTGTATTAGTTATTAGTATTACAGCTGTAAACCTACTTTTGCTCACTCTGTATGCAAAAATCCTTAATCTCCACATGAAAATTACAAAGATTAGATTGTTAAATGAGTACAAATGAGTATTATGTTGCTGTTTATCATTATCTGATCAAAGAAGAATGATGAAGATTAATAGCTAATTATTTACAAATTCAACCACTTAACTTTCTTGTCTGCTCCAATTTTGCCCATTAGATATCTCTCTGCAGTCATTTACTAAGCCTGTTATTCCCAAGACTGCATGCCCTCCCACCAACCTCCTCACCCCCACACATATTTTTACCAACCCCACCATATGACCACACAATAGTAGAATGGCTAAATAAAAGGAGAAACATCAGTATCTATAACAGAAGATTCAGAATTTTATAATAGGTAATAAGTAGATTGTTAATCTCTTTCTGAGTATTGAACTTAAACTGGAGAAAAAAGTGTTTTACTGAAAGGAGGTATCAAGCTTTGGCATCAGAGAGTCATGAATTTGTATTTCAGCTTCTTCCTAAACACTTTTCCACTTGTTACTTTGGGTAATACTGACACAGAAATAAATTCTTTAAAAAACATGTAATGCTGATATAGTGCATGACACATTCTAGGTGCTCAATAATGTTTTATCTCCCTTTATCTTCAAACATGAATTTAAAAAAATATTAAACACTATGATTTTAAAAGTAAGAAAAAGTGTTTAATAAAATATGGAGTTTATTGGTTTAGTGGGCAAAATGACAATCCACTTAACTGGTTCACTTTTCATTCGGATATTTTTGCTGTTCTCTAGGCTATTCTTTGATTTAAAATTTTATATTGTGTAACGTTGTTCCCCTTAGCTCCTGTTTTTACATGGACATTAGGTAGGGCAGTATATCTAACACTTGCCTGTGATCTTTGGTACTTATTTGCTTTACACCCATTTAAATCAAACTAGATATTTAAATATATTTAAAACATCTAATAATCTTAATGTGTTTTTATTTGTTTGTTTGTTTTGGTTCTTGTTGTGGCTACATAATCTATGGAAATAAGAAAAGTGCCACAAAAATATTCTTGTACTAAATATCAAAATCTTAACTAATGGTAAAACTAAAAGAAAAGTAACAATCTGTTTTTCTAAAAGACTTAAATGTATTAATTAAATGTATTTCTAACATAGACATTTAAGGAGCTTTTAATCATCTCTTTAAAGAAATAGTTTTAAGTATAGGAGAAAAATTAATTAAAAAATATATTTAACTGTGCTCTCTTACAAAATCATCTATTATTACTGCCAAATGTAGAAGGAAGGATGGAGTAAGCTTTCAAATTGCCTGTACTATTATTTGAAAATATTTTTTAAAATCATGAAATAAAATCAAATTTTACCAAAGTAATCCTAAGGTGATATGCAAATTGACCGTCATGACCTCGCACAAGATGCAGGGGAGGGCAGTTAGGGGTGACCAGGCCTGCAGGGGAGGGCAGTTAGGAGTGAACAGGCCTGCAGGGGAGGGAAGTTGGGGGTGATCAGGCTGGCAGGGGAGGGCAGTGGGGATGTTCAGTCCAGCAAGGGAGGGCAGTTAGGTGTTGATCAGGCTGGCAGGGGAGTGGCTAGGGGGTGATCAGGCTGGCAGGCAGAAGTGGTTAGGGGCAATCAGGCAGGCAGGCAGGCAAACGGTTGGGAGCCAGCAGTCCCGGATTGTGAGAGGGATATCTGACTGCCAGCATCCCCCAAGGGGTCCCAGATTGCAGAGGGTGCAGGCTGGGCTGAGGGACACCTTCCCCCCACCAACCAGTGCACAAATTTCATGCACTGGGCCTCTAGTTGAACTCTAAGTAAGAATGGTAATTTGAAATTATGTGTAGGGATTCAAAATGAATCAGCCCAAGATATGACTCTGTGGTATATGGGTTATTTTGAGATAAAGGCAATAAAAACCCATAAGCACAAAAGAAACTTCTGCCCCCACCCCTTCTACCCTGCCAACTACCTAGAATAATTTAAATGAAAGGCCTTGTTCATAATAAGAGATTATCAGAGATAACCTTTTTGACCTACTTAAATGGCAGGCCAAACTACTAGTTACTGAATATCTGCTCTTCTTATTATTCTGCAATGACATTCCTGTCCTCTGAAGCCCTAAGGTGGCTTGCCTCATTCTTAGCTCAGAATGCCATGTACACTTTGACTTTCTTAACCTGAACTTCTCATGTAGGTGGGGCTCTGAAAGGTACATATGTACTTTTATTTTTTATTTTTATTTAAATATATTTTATTGATTTTTTACAGAAAGGAAGGTAAAGGGATAGAGAGTTAGAAACATCGATGAGAGAGAAACATAGATCAGCTGTCTCCGGCACATCCCCCACTGGGGATGTGCCCACAACCAAGGCGCATGCACTTGACTGGAATCGAACCTGGGACCTTTCAGTCCGCAGGCTGACACCCTATCCACTGAGCCAAACCAGTCAGGGCCATATGTACTTTTAAACACGTTTATTTTCTCTTATTAATCTGTCTCATGTACTTAATTATTAGACTTGCGAAAAGGACAGGTAGAAAAAGGGTAGAGAAAGTTTACAAATTTCCTCCTCCCCAATACATTCCATGTATTAGTCACTTTCAATATGCCTAATTCTAGGCTAAAGATTTTTACAATATTGATATCAGTTCATCTGCCTCCCCACCCTCTCCGCTCCCCCTCCAAAAAAACAAACAAAACACTAAACAAAAACAAAAACAGCAACAACAACAAAAAAAAACCCATACACACACTGCTAGCAATACCCTGGGAGGTAAATTTCTAGTATTATGCTGATTTCAGACATAAGGGAACTGAGGATTTATTGTGCAAACTGCCGTAGTTGACAAGTTGAAAAGTTAAGGATAAAAGCAGTATCAAAGAGTTTAATTGAAAAATGTTTGTGCATTTGCTTTGTATTGACAAGTAAGTTACCTTTTCATCATCTACATCTAATAAAAACCACACAAAATAATAATTTTGTTAGACAAGTATGTGAATGTGGTCCTATTACATTGTGTTTATTTAACCTATTATATCTCAAGCTGTTTTCTTGACCTGTCATGTTTGTAAAATCAACTTGGAAATAAGCATATTTTTTTCCTGTTAATTTTATGTAGTCACTGACTTGCAATGTAGAGTCATTAAATCATTTAGAAGAATTCACTGTGTATTTTAAATGAAATACCGACAGAAAATTCTTTCCTCTGAGAACATCATAGCATTTGAAGTGCACTAGATGATGAGGTGCTAATTAAACATCTGGCATTCAACCTCACTGTTTCTCCATATCAAAATAACATTCTGCAAAGTGAATTGAGTACTTCAAAGACTGTGATGGGTAAAAGTAGTAACTAAAAACATGAGCATTTCATTATAATGAAATTTTACTATAAATTTTGTTATCATTTTTAATCAGATTAATTTGCAAAAATTCACCCTTCCTCATTCAAAAATATAAATATATTTAAAAATAGAGATATATATCATCATTTTTTATATATTTGGATGCTCCTGTGTTGAGTGCATATATGTTCACTATAGTTATATCCTCCTGTTTTATCAATCCCTTTGGTTATGAAGTGACCTTCATTGTCTTTTGGTATGACCTTCACTTTGAGGTCTGATATTTCCTTTCTAAGAAGAGGCAATAGTTATTTATAAACAATAGAACATGGTTTTGCTTTTAGAACTGTCTAACATTAAAAACAGAAAACACAAGATTACTTAGCCCTATTAATATACAGTTTTATACCTCATAACAATGTTTCACTCCTAATATATAAAAACCCTAGGTCGTAACACAACCCAGCACTGACTGCTTCTGCTGCAGGAAAGGTGCCCCAGCATTGATTGCTGAGGGGGCTGTGAATCAGGGCCAGAGAGGCCTGAAGAGAGAAGCAGGAACTGATTTATTGCCTCTGTGGCAGCTTTTGATCAGCACTTGCCTTTCTCTTTCTCTTCCAGTCTGGCCAGCAGCAGGCCTCCACGGGGCTGCTGATCACACCCTGCCTTTCTGAGCAGGCCCCATAGATAGGCCCAGAGACAATGACTAACATAGACACCGACCAATCAGAACCAAATCTGGGTGAAGTGTGAGGAACCAATGGCTACTTAGGAGGCAGAGCTTTTGATGCTGACTGGCATAGAAACTGACCAATCAGAACCAAATCTGGGTCAACAGTGAGGAGCCAATGGCTGCCTAGGAGGAGGAGCTTTTGACACTGACTGGCATAGAAACCGACCAATCTGAACCAAATTGGCTGGCAGAGGAGGGCCATTGGGGGTGATATCAGGCCACAGGGAGGGCAGGCCGACAAGATAGGCAGTTAGGGAGAGATCAGTTGCAGGGAGGCAGTTGGGGTGAGATCAGGCCA
>NW_005871300.1:50800-132395 GCF_000147115.1 Myotis lucifugus
CTAAACTGCCAGCTGGATATCCCCCAAGGATCCCCTATTGGAGAGGGTGCAGGTTGGGCTGAGGGAATCCCCCCCTCCATGAACAAATTTGCACCGGGCTATATATATATGATGGAGGTACCATAAAATTTAAATGGAGCTGAGAAGCCTTCTGGTCCAGGGCTTTTGTTTTCTTGAAGTTTTTATTTTATTTTATTATTGTTTCAATTTCATCAAGTACTTATTGACCTATTGAGGATTCTGATTCTTCCTGATTGAGTTTTGGAAGATCGCACTTTTCTAAGAATATGTCCATTTTGTTCAGGTGGTCCCGTTTGTTGGAATATAGTCATTCATAGTATTTTTCTTTACGATCCCTTGTATTTCTGTGTGGTCAGTTGTTACTTCACCTCTTTCATTTCTGATTTTGTTTATTTGTATTCTTTCTCTTTGTTTCTAGATGAGTCTGGCTAAATATTTATCTTTTTTTTTTTTTTTTATCTTTTCAAAGAACCAGATATTGGTTTTATTGATTTTTTTTTTTTTTTTGTCTCTAGTATGTCATTTATTTCTGGTCTCATCTTTATTATTTCTTTGATTTTACTTACTCTGGGCTTTCCTTGTTGTTCTCTTTATAATTTTTTAAGTTGTAAGACTAGATAAGTTATTAAAAGTTTTTCTTGTTTTTTGAGGTAGGCCTGTAGTGCTATGAATTTCCCTCTCAGGACTGCTTTCACTATGTCCCATAGATTTTGGATTGTTGTGTGTTCATTTTCATTTGTTTCCAGGATATTTTTTATTTCTTCTTTGATCTCTTTGTTAATCCATTCATTGTTTAATAGCATGATATTTAGCCTCCATGTGTTTGAATGTTTTTATTGTAGTTTATTTCTAATTTCATTTCATTGAGAACCAAATTGATGCTTGAGATTATTTCAATCTTCTTGAACTTGTAGAGACCTAGTTTGTGTCCTGACATGTGGTCTATCTTTGAAAATGTCCCATGTGCACTTGAGAAGAATTCTGTAGCTTTGGGGTGAAATGTTCTGAAAATGTCAAATAATTATTTCTGATCTAGGATGTCATTCAGGATCATTGTTTCCTTTTTGATTTTTTTTTTTTGTCTAGACGATATATCCAGTGATGTCAGTGGGGTGTTAAAGTAACCTAATATGATTGTATTGCTGTTGATCCCTCCTTTGAAATTCTCCAAGAGTATTTTTATATATTTGGATGCTCCTGTGTTGAGTGTATATATGTTCACTATAGCTATATCCTCCTGTTTTATCAATTTCTTTGGTATTATGAAGTGACCTTCATTGTCTTTTGGTATGACCTTCACTTTGAAGTCTGTTTTGTCAGATTGCTACCAATCTTTTTTTTTTTTTATTGCCATTTGCCTGGAAAAATTTTTCCATTGCTTCACTTTCATTCTGTGAGGGTGGGTATCTTGTAGGCACCATATGTATGGGTCATATTTTCTTATCCATTCAACTACCCTGTCTTTTGACTGGAGTATTTAAGCCATTTTACACTTAAGGTTATTATCAATATAAATGCCAATTATTTATTACCATTCTTATTCTTTATGCATGTGTTCTTCTCTTTCTCTCTATTTCATCTTATTACAACAGTCCCTTTAGTATTTCTTGCAGTGCTAATTAGGTGGCAATAAACTCTGTTAGCCTTTTCTGTATGTAAAGCTCTTCATTTCACCTTCAACTTTGAGTGATAGCCTTGCTGGATAGATAGTCTTGGGTTCAGTCCCTTGGTTTTCATTACCTTGTTTATTTCATTACATTTTCTTCTGGCATGAAATATTTCTATTGAGAAGTCAGCTGACCGTCTAATAGGAGCTACGCTGTCTGTCTCTCTCTGCAGCCTTTAAGATACTTTCTGCCTCTCTCTTGCAGCCCTTAAGATACTTTCCTTATCTTTAATGTTTACCATTTTAATAAAAAGGAACCCTTCCAAGATCTTTCTATGAGGCCAGCATTACCCTAATCCCAAAACCAGATAAAGACTCTACAAAGAAAGAGAATTACAGGCCAATATTCCTGATGAACCTAGATATTAAAATCTTCAACAAAATATTAGCAAATCAGATCTGGCAATACATTAAAAAGATAATACACAGTGACCAAGTGGGATTTAATCTGGAGATGCAAGGCTGGTACAATATTCACAAATCAATAGATGCGATACATCACATGAACAAATGGCAAGATAAAAATCACATGATAGTATCAATTGATGCAGAAAAAGCATTCAATAAAATCCAACACCCTTTCTTGGTAAAAAATCTCAGCAAAATGGGAATAGAGGGATCATACATCAACATTATAAAGGCCATATATGACAGATTTACATCCAATGTCCTACTCAGTGTGCCAAAACTGAAACCATTTCCCCTAAGAACAGGAACAAGACAGGGATGCTCACTTTTGTTGAGCATAGTACTACAAGTCCTAGCCATAGCCATCAGACAAGAAGAATAAATAAAAGGCATCCAAATTGGAAAAGAAGAAGTAAAACTGTCATTATTTGCAGATAACATGATATTGTACATAGAAAACCCTGAAGACTCAATCAAAAAAACTACTAGACTTAATAAATGAATTTGGCAATGTAGCAGGATACAAATTAACACCCAGAAATCTATGGCTTTTTGAACTCACAGAAAGAGAAACTTAAAAAAAATCTCATATACTAATGCACCAAAAAAATTAAGATATCTAGGAATAAACTTAAACTAATGTGGTAAAGATCTGTACTCATAAAACTACAGGACATTGAAAAAAAATAGAGGAAGACATAAACAAGTGGAAGAATATACTGTGTTCATGGATTGGTAGAATCAACACCATTAAAACATCCATACTACCAAAAGCAATCTATGGATTCCATGCAATCCTCATTAAAATACCAATGGCATATTTCAAAGACCTATAACAGACTCTCCAAAAATTTATATGGAATAAAAAAGACCCAGAATAGTCACAGCAATCTTGAGAAAGAAGAGCAAAGTTGGAGGGATCACAATACCAGATATCAAGCTATATTACAAAGCACTGTTCTCAAAACTGCCTGGTTCTGGCATAAGAACAGACATATAGACCAATAGAATAGAACAGAGAACCCAGAAATTGACCCAAACCATTATGCTCAATTAATACATGACAAAAGAGGCAAGAGCATACAATGGGGTCAAGACAGTATCTTCAATAAATGGTGTTGGGGAAATTGGACAGATACATGCAAAAAAATAAAAGTAGACCACCAGCTTACACCATACACAAAAATAAACTCAAAATGGATAAAGGACTTAAATGTAAGATGGGAAACCATAAAATCTTAGAAGAAGCCGTAGACAGCAAAATAGCAGACATATGTTGTAGAAATATCTTTACCAATACAGCTCCTAGGGCAATAGAAACTAAAGAGAAAATAAACTGGACTGCATCAAAATAAAAAGCTTCTGCACAACAAAAGAACCATCAACAAAACAACAAGAAAGCCCACTTCATGGGAGAAAATATTTGCCAATGTTATCTCGATAACGGTTTAATCTCCAAGATTTATAGGGAACTCATACAACTTAACAAAAGGAAGATAAACAATCCAATCAAAAAATGGGCAAAGGACCTAAATAGACACTTTGCAAAAGAGGACACACAGAAGGCCGAGAGACATATGAAAACATGCTCAAAGTCACTAATCAAAACAACAATGAGGTACCATCTCCTACCTGTCAGAATGGCTATCATCAACAAATCAACCAATGACAAATGCTGGCGAGGATGCAGAGAAAAAGGAACCCTCTTGCAATCCTGATGGGAATGCAGACTGGTGGAGCCACTGCGAAAAACAGTATGGCATTTCCACTGGAACTCTCATTTGACTCAATGCCCCCATTCTAGGAATATATCATAAGAAATAAGAAACACCAATCAAAAAGAATGTATGCACCCCTATCTTCATAGCAGCACAATTTACAATAGCTAAGATTTGGAAACAGCCCAAGTGCCCATCAGCAGATGAGGAGTTGAAAAAGCTGTGGTACATTTACACAAGGGAATACTATGCATTTGTAACAAAGAAAGAACTCTTACTATTTGCAACAGCATGGATGCACCTGAAGAGTATTATGTTAAATGAAATAAGCCAGTCAGAGAAAGATAAATATTCCATGATCTCACTCATATGTGGAATCTAATGAACAAAATAAACTGATGAACAAAATAGACCCAGAGGCATAAAAGCTTGGAACAAACTGTTGAACCTCAGAGGTAAAGTGGGGTAGTGTGTGCGGCTCAGAAGAGATCAATCAATGAACTTATGCATGTATTATAACCCATGGACACAGACAATTGGGTGGTATAGGCCTGTGGTAGGGGGCAGGGTCAAACTAGAATAGGTCAATGTGGAGAAAAAGAGGCATATGTAATACTTTCAACAATAAAGATTTTCAAAAAGTCAAATTTTAAAAAAATAAAAATAAAATGGAGCTGAATAATTTCTGTCACCTAGTAACTTCATTGCCATTATAATGTCACAACACAATGCATTACACACATACTGTTGTTTTAAATGCAGTACACGTTTGTAACATCTGAGCTGTAGGGAAACAGAATCTGTCTTCCCAAAGTGTGTCTATTTGGCATAGGGAATATTTTAGGCTGCTTAATTTTAAGAAACAGCAGACATGGGGATAGTTCTAAAAACCAAGTAGACTTTGTAAAAGACTCTTACATTTGAAAGGGAAATTTCCACTTAAACGTATATTTTCCTGGCTATACCAGGAAGAAGGGGATGGCCTCATCCCTAGAAACTCTTACAATGCAGAACACAGGAACTTAAATCTACGTAGCAACCTTACTCTGGTGTACTGTGCTTGTCCTAACAATATTCCACAACTAACTCCCTCCCACCAACATCTTATTTTGTGTTCAGATGAAGATAGTATTTAAGGTGGTGGCTCTTGCCAATTTTGATGATTACTCAGTTTTCCTGGGTCTCTCCCATGTATACAGGAGGTATACATATTACTAAACTTTAATTTGTTTTTCTCCTATTGATCTGTTCTTTAAAATAGGTATGCTCAGCCAAGAATCCACAAGGTAGAAGGAAAATTATTTTTTCCCCTATAGAGCAATAGGCATTACTATCTAGCCTAGGTGTATAGTACACTATATCATTGAGGCTTGTGTAAGTGCACTCTATGATGTTCACACAATGACAAAAATCACCTAACGATGTATTTCTTACAAGGTATCCCCATCCTTAAGCTGAGCATGACTATATGTGGATGTTTAGCATAAACATATGACTAGCATAGAGACCCTTCACACTATTTTATCCTTCAGTAGTATGGTTAAATGTGCATGTCTAAGGTTAAACATCAGCAAAGATACTTATAGACTATGAAAAAATTATTTTACGTAAAATTATCATCTCTTGGGTAGTGACATGGTCTTTAAGTTAAGTTTCCCTTAGTTTTATTGTCTGGTATGTGATTTTAAATTACTACTTATTGGTTTTGAACCAAGAGTCCAGAATGGTAGTTTAAACAGAGGGTTGCATATGATATATCTTCACAGAATGAGCATAAGGCATCCCTTTGGCTTTGCTCTATACGGCATAGGGTTTGCAAAATCAAGCCTGTGCTATATTTTAGCCTTTAAGTGGCCTGTAAGCCAAATATCTTCGTGCAAGTTAAACTGACACAAAAATGTGTGACTGTCTGGTTTTCCCCTAAGGCCAACAAGAGATTTTACTACTCTCTACTCTTTGGTAAATTAACTTCTAGTACATCAACTGTTAGTAATAGAAGAATTGGGAAAACACAAGGTTTCCCAGCAGTATAAGGAAGCTAGTACCATTGATAATAATAATGGAAATAACAAGACAGTTTTTGTTTGTCTTTTGTTTAGTATTGTTTTTTAGGAAGGCAAGAGCTAGTTAATGAAATGAGAGTCAGAAAGCAAGAGGTCAGTGTGTTTCAGGCTCACTACAGTTATAAACATTTCTTATATTTGGGGAGGACCAAGTTGATAATGTGAAGAAAAATTAAGGTAGATCACAATTTTTCAATATTGTTCCTTAAAGGGCAGTGCAATTAATCATATTTCTATGATAAAAATAATAGGCGTAAGAATCTTTCTACCAGGAACAAGAGCATGCAAAAGGAGAAAGTGACAAGATTTGCCATTTAAAGAAGGTCATAGTTTCAGGTAAATAATATGTCTTTTGATTAAATAAAAAATATATTATCATTGCCAACTAGAGACAATTCATTTAAAATGAGCTATCTGGGGGGAAAAAGAAAAATTGCCAGGACAAAAATTTGGGTTAATCATTACTGACAAAATAATTTTATAGAAAGAATACTGGCCTTTCAACTTATATACTTGATAGTTAATAAATCATTCCTAAGAATTTTTTGCAAACTGATAAACCATCTTTACGGCATACACTTAATAAATACTTAGTGTGCACAAATGCTGCATTGAATTTTGTGCTAGACAATTCAAAGAAATGGCAGTCTTTGTCTTCAAAGAGCTTATATTCAAAGATAGGAAGACAAGTTGATAATTGTTGGCAGATGTCTTAAATGTTTTGATGGAAATTAATGTATGGAAGAATATAAGTGGAGCACTTAACAAAAACTTGCTAATTTAGGTGGTTTTTATAAAAGATGGTATCTGTGATTGTGAAGAGTAAGTGGAAACTAGGCAGATAAAATAGAAAGGCTAGAAAATATTTATCATGGATATATGCACATTGAGACAGGAAAGAGCCTGGGTAAAATGGGAACATATTTCTGAATACCTCAAAGCAAATTGAGGAAAGGGCTTCAGGGATAAAGTTTGAGAGAGTGAAGTCAGACTATGAAGTGTATGAATGATCTATTTCTGAGTAAAAAATTATTACAAATACAGCAGTGTAAACAATACAAATTCACTATTATCTCAGTTCTATAAATCAAAAGTTTGGGTTGGTTCAACTGCTTTCTCTGCTCTGAGTTTTACAAAGTCAACACCAAGGTGTTTGCATTCCGGGCTCTTATCAAATGGCTCTAGGAAAAAACCTGCTTCTAAACGTATTCTGGTTGGCAGAATCCAGTTTTTCTTGGCTATAAAACTGAGGTACCATTTATTTGTTTGCTGTCTGTCATGCTTTATTCCTATAAACTGCCTGTATTACTTCAGCAACGGAGGGTGTTGTTTTTCTCAAGCTTTGAATCTCTGATATCACCTTCTACCTCATCTCTATCACTGACTCCTCATATGCATCTCTCTCCGCCTCACTCTTCTTCTTTTAAAGCTCATGTGAGCCCACCATTCAGATAATATCCTTATTTTAAGGTAAAATGGTAACCAAGTCCCTTCACAGCAGGGCATAGATTACTGTTTGATTAAATAGCCAGAAGATGATCTTGGGGGAATATCTTCACAATTCTGACTGCCACCAAAGGAAATTTTATTCATGTGACGTTAAAGAAGTCAGCTTTATCTTGAAGCAGAATAATTCTTAGAAATTATTTTTTTGCAAAGAAGTAACAGAACTAATGCCATATTTTTGAAAGATCACTCTAGAAATATAGCAGTGTACAGCTTGAAATATTAGTGAGGGAGGAGATTAAAAATGTTGGCAGAGTAGGTGAATGCTGCATGGACATGCTCCCAGGAACAAGATGGAATTACAACTGAAATATGGAAAGGCTTCCTGAATAATTCACAGAAAACTCACAGGAGAGAACCCTGATACCCGAGGACCAAAGAAGGAGCTGCATAGATTGATTAATCTCCATCCTGAGGACTGAAGGTGGAGACTGCATAGAGGAGGGATGGAGATATGAAAGGGCTGGCCAGGCACCCACAGACAGCAACTGAAGTCCTGGAGAGATATCTCAGCTGTGGGTGGTGCCACAGAGAATTTTAGGATCTAATCCCCAAGCTGGGCTCCCCAGCAGAGAGCACCAAATGTGAGGAGGGTACCCACATAACCTCTAGCTGTGAAAAGCAGCTGGGTGCTGTCTGCCAGGGAGTAGCAGCTGAAAATTCGGGCACCCACTTGAGGAGCCAATACACAAAAATTCCCTGTGAATCCACCCACTTTGTGCTCTGACAGAGGGAGGGTGAAGTGGACTGTAGTTGTGAGAGCAAAACCCAGGACTGGGGACTCAGGGGATAGAGCTCAGAAGGCAGACACCCTAAGTTTCCTGGGCTGAGTCATTCCCTCACACAGCTGAGGACATCTTTCCCACATAGACATTTGCCTTGCCTGAGGGGGAAGACAGTCCATAAACCCTATTGGAAATCACCTTGCCCTGAGGCCACTTAAGAGATTAAAAGTAACAATTAGCCTTCAGGCAGAAGCAACTGCCCCACCCTGTTGAAAAAACTCTTGCTACATCAGAGGACAATAGCCTGAGGCAATGCAAATCAGAATCCTATTAGTCTGTAGACAGAGGTGGTCTCTGGAGGCTTTGAGTCTTTGCCTGATCCAATTAGTCAGAAACAACCTTTAACACTGTCCTGCACTAGAGATTGAGAGGTGTAGAGGAACTACCTAAAACATAGTCACAAACCCAAACAGACAACCAAAATAAGGAGACAAAGAAACAACCCCCAAATGAAAGAACTGGAGAATTCTCCAGAAGAAAAGATAAATGAAGCAGAGATAAGAAATTTATTTGAATCAGAGTTCATAATAATGATGGTAAAAATGCTCAGCAGCATGAAAAAAGATATAGTAACTATGATAAAACAACAATCCAAGATAAAGAATGACATAACACAAATAAAGAACATATTGGAAGGAATACACAGAAGATTAGGGGAAGCTGAGGATCGAATCAGTGAATTAGAAGACAGTTGAAAATATCACTCAATCAGAGAACCAAAAAGAAAAAAATAATTTAAAAAAGGAGGACAGCTTAAGGGAGCTGTGGGACAACATGAAACATAACAATATTAGAATAGCAGGTGTGGCAGAAGAGGCAGAAAGGGAGAGAGAAATAGAGAAGGTATTTAAAGAAATAATGGTAGAAAACTTCCCTAACCTGGTAAAGGAAAAAGTCTCTACTATTTAATATTAAATGGGGTCACAGATTATGTAACCATTTACAGCCACCTTCTCTTGTGTCACAACTTTATTCTTTTTCACTGCTGGTTAGTATTTCTTTATATAAGTGTACAATAATAGGTTAATTCATCCTCCTTTTGGACATTCTTCTACAATTCTTTTGTGAGAAAATATTTTCATTTACCTTGGGTGAATAACTAGAAATAGAATTCCTGAGTCAATGGATAGATGCTTGTATAAATTGGTTAGAAACTATCAAGCAGTTTTCAAAATGGATGTTGAGCTTATATTCCCACTAAAACATATGAAATGACTAGGTATTCTACATCCTTGCTAAAACTTGGCATTGCTATTTTTAAAATTTTAGCCTTTTTGGTTAGTTTATAACTATATCTCATTTTGCTTTTAATATGCATTTATTTGGCAGCATTGTTGATATCCTTTTTGGGGATATACAGTTGACCCTTGAATAGCACAGGGTTCAAGGGCACCAATCCCCATGCAATAAAAAATCTACATATAACTTTTGACTCCCCCCAAATTTAGCTACTAATAACCTACTTTTGACTGAAACACTGACCAATAACATAAACAGTCGATTAACACATATTTTGTATTATGTACTTTATCTTTACAATAAGGTAAGTTAGAGAAAAGAAAATGTTAATAAAATTATAAGTAAGAGAAAATACAACATTTATTTTAAAAATCCACATATTAATAGACCAGTGCAAATCAAACCCATGTTGTTTAAGGGTCAACTCTACTAGTATATATAAAAGACGCATGGAAATTATTTTCTCATATGAATTTATAGGGGTACTTTCTATAATCTGAAGCTATATTTTTGAAAGGTGCATATTGCAAGTATGTGACCTGCCTTTTCATGTTACTAGCCTTGATCATTTTTCTAATGGCTCTTTTTAACATTTTGTTATTGTTGTAAAATCCCTGTCAGATAATTTGGATTACTTCTAAGTGTCACCCTATTAACCCTTATCTGAACTGCAGTGTACATTTTCTTGCCTTATTTTAGGTGTCTTGTAATCTTTGATTATAAGAGGGATATTTTTGTATAAAAATAGCAGTAGAGATGTTGGGAATATTTAACTCCACAAAATAGCATGCATTTTTCCTGTAGCCTGCTATAGGGGGAGCTAAATATATAGGATCTGTTGATGAATTAAATAGAAATTTGTGTTTCAGTTTTATTTAGCTTACCACAGGATTCAAATATAGGTTGTCCCCCAAAAAATGTTTATACACATTTGAGCAGCTAGTAACTCAATATTCACTCCTTTTCAGGTTTAACTAACTTGAAATAATGGGCAAAGCCATACTAAGCTTTGAAGAAAGAAAATTTATCTGAAAGTGCCACTAGACTTTTTTTTTATGGAGATTCACAAAAGATGAAGTTTACAGCACAAAACCAGTGATTCCATTGCTTTGCATTATCAGCAGTGCCTGGACTAGAATGGTCATCAGTTTGAGAACAGGCATTAACCAAAAAGTTATTCATTTCTATAGATTCTTTTAAATTTATAAAATGAACTGTATGTTAATAAACACTGACTTTGTAATCATTCAAAGTGTGAATACATTTTTGGGAGACAGCCTGTATTTTGAGCATGCAATCTATACTTTCCATGGAATCGATCCTGGGGTTGGAGCACTTCTCTGATTCCAGTGACCAGCTGCATAGCTGAACCAGTAGCTTCTGGAACTGAGACGGTCTCTTCCTGCTTCAAAGACTGGTAACTAAGTTTGAGAATGGTAGGAGGCTTGCTTTGCTTCTCATTTGTACCCTCCATTTTCTGTACCTTGAAATATCATGTTCAGCTCTTTTCTCATTCCCTATCCTTTCAAGGCCCATCCTGAAGGTTTCAGGGAGTTTGAGAGGGACCCAGTTTGACTCGGGAGATGACTCACTTATTTGCTGTCCATGTTCAAGAAAAATCTGATGGCTTCGTACAGAGTTACTCTGTATATGGGACGTCTCCCCATTTTCTGAAGTTTTGTTTATTTTGGATTCTTAGTATCCTCAGATTTTTTAAATTATTTTTTTAATATATTTTATTGATTTTTTACAGAGGAAGGGAGAGGGATAGAGAGTTAGAAACATCGATGAGAGAGAAACATCGATCAGCTGCCTCCTGCACACTCCCCATTGGGGATGTGCCCGCAACCAAGGTACATGCCCTTGACCGGAATCGAACCTGGTACCCTTGAGTCCACAGGCTGATGCTCTATCCACTGAGCCAAACCGGTTACGGCTCCTCAGATTTTTTTAATGGGTTTGACAATTCTGATATTTAGATTAGGTTATCCTGTTTTTGAATTTTGTTTATTTTTCAAAAATTTATTTGTTACGTTGGTGATCTCTTTACTATTATTTTGAAATGTACATATATAGTATAAATTCTATATGAATATATATTTTATTTAGTAAAATGGATAATAGCAATTTCTAATTGAGTCTTTTGGATATTCATTAGCTTCACAAATATTAAATAAATGAAATTAAAAGGGACACTCTTGCCCCCAAAAGAGAAATTCGGTGTGTATATAGAGAATTAATAAGAACATATCAGGTTCTTTCAGATATTTTGGCATTACATTTTATTTTATCCATAATTTGAACCAACTGACATCCATTTAACCCAAAAAGTACAGATTCATCATCAAGAACCCTTTAATAGTAATCAGGTATAGCTTTAAAATAATTTTGAAAAATTTGTACTTTCTTTTAAGACCTGAGATCCTAATTAGACGCTACTAGTATTCTATCTATCCTTGGACCATGCTCTTTGCTAAACTTCGTTTCATAAACAGTCCTCCTATGCTAACTCCATTCCAATTGCTGACATTTTTCATATACAAAACATGTTTGTTGATACTAAGTTTCTTCTTGTTTTCCTTCTGCAAATCAATTGCCAAATGATTCCCTATTTCTGTGCCCTTGGTTTTGTTACCAACTTCAAGGCACTTAAATGTTAACTGCTTCACTAAACACACCCATGATGTGGGCTTTCTTTTTAGAATGTGAAGAATGGTTATACCTCCCCTCTCAAATTTTCAAAGTCTTCTCATAGGATAGACTTAGTCAAAATTTAAGTGCCTATTTCTGTTATCAATATTCTGATATATATATATATATATATATATATATATATATATATATATATGCCTCTTGCTTATTATTATTATTTTTTGCAATGAATTGATTATATTTAGCTTTGGTTGTCACTGATTTGCTGGATTTCTGTACAAGAATTCAAAAACCTCTGTTCTAAATAGTTTTTTTATAGGGAGAAATTTTAGTTTTACTTTTAGCAGTTTGCACTGTAAAGTTTATCTCTGGAAATATAAAGATACCACAGAAAACACAAGGCAGGATTGTCTGTGCAGTCTAGGTGATACACTAATGAGTATACTTATTATCTATGTATGCAAGGATTAATGGCTCCTGCTGGCATTCAAAAAGAGCATATCTATCAGCCAAAAGAAAATAAATCCTATAGGTCTCTACCCTGTGTGTGAAATGACACAAAGAAGAGGAAATAATATTCATTGAGGGATCATTCTCAGGTCCAGGGCACTGTTAAAAGTCTTTTGAAAGTTATCATCTCATTCTGTCCTGGTTAAAATATTATAGTCATTTACTACATCCAAAGGGAAAAATGATAATAGTAAGCAAATTCTGTTAGATTACATGATCATTTAGCAGTATGGCTAGAAATAGGGTGGCTAATAATTTAAGATGCTTCTTGGCCTGGTTTCAACAAGCTAACTTGGAGCCACAGCTGTCAATGTGATGCTTATCAGAAGCAATGCAGCTGAAATCTTTCTGGAAGATGAAAAACTGTAGACATTACAACTCAATATGGTATTTGTCATACACGTACGAGAAGTCTGAGCTCTCCCTTTCTCACCTAGGAGCTGGTAATTATAATGCTTCCAGCAGAAGTATGCAAGAGATGCTTTCACGTTTGCCACGTAAGTTAGTTTTGCCATTTTAAAGGCTGGGAAGAGCCAGAGATGAGAGTCTAGAGTTATTTCAAACCTCTCCTTTCAATTTTGCTGAAAAGAATCAGACAGTTTCTTATCATGTAAAGCTTGCAAATTATTTTTCCCGGCATCTTTGGAAAAAAGAAAGGTGATAATGTTGCTTGATACTGCCAACAAAAGTGATAATATCTTAATATTTTCCAGATCATATTATTTAATTTCAAAATAGTTGTTCTAATTCAAAGTAGCAAAAAATATATCTAGATTTAGACTATTACTATTTAATTTGCTCAGGTAGTTTCATAGCATAAACATGCTATCTGAAGACTAAGCCATTAGGGTGGTTGAAGATGAATAAGGGACCCTTAGGGGACTGAGCATGCTTTTTTCTGACTTGAAAAAGTTCATTAAGAAAATAATTTTGCCTGTGAATGTAATATGTGAGTATTCATATTTATACCTGAATTTATGCATCTCGCATTTTACAAATTGTGTCCACTGCTGTGTAGTTAAATAACAATACGCCATCTATCCACATGAGGTCTGATTAGGCTATTCAGGATCTCCCACCGAAAAATGCTAAGAAAGGAAACCTAAGGGTGTAAATGACACCTGACTAAATAATCAGTTCTCCGGAACATCCATTATGGAAAGGTTCTTGTACATCTTGAACAGTTACTGCTATTTCAGAGAAGCAAATGTGACTAAATGGAAACTTTTTAAATACTTTTAAAAATATTATTGATGTTTAATAACTTAAACCACTTGCTTCTTCTTAGCAAAAATAATGCAGTATTATGAGAAACATTGGTCTCACTTTGTTTCATTGTTAGGCATTCCCTAGAAACTATCACTAACATAATGTTTCTAAATATTTACATAATCAAAGACTTCTCACAAGTTGTCTCGTTTAGATACCTCCAAATTAAGCTAGATTGTATACTCTTGTTATTAAAATATGATCTTTTGAAAAACAATAATTTTGTAATTAATGATAAAAACTACGCTGAAACCTCAAAATGCAAGCTACACAAGTTTAAAAACAATACATGGACCTTGAACTGACTAGCAGATCAGAAGTTTCCAACCTTTCGGTGGAAGGATAGCACCTGATCATTTCAGTACATGCTCTGTGCTGAGAACCACCATCTCTCCTGGCTTCTCCTCTCGTTTTTAAAGCCCCTTTAAATGCCTTTTTATTCTTTACAAGTCCTCTTTTTAAACTAAACTTCCCCAGGAAGGTCCTTACTACTTAACCATTTACTGCAAAAAGAAAATATCTGTTTATTTCTCTCCACTGCCCACCTAACTCCCCTGAATGGAGGAAAAAATCCTAATATCGTAGATCCTTGAACATGCGGAGGGGTTAGTGCATGTTAAAAGTTCACATATTTATCTCTCAGTTGTCTCTCATCTAAGAAGTTCTTTATTCTTTCTTCCTTTTGCTCCCCCTCATCTTCTTTACCCACTTATGAGTTGTTCACCAATGGTTTATCTAGGAGGTTCTTTTTTTTTCTTCTTTATTGATTAAGGTATTACATACGTGTCCTTTTCCCCCCATTGCCCCCACCACCCCACTCATGCCCTCACCCCCCTGTTGTCTGTGTCCATTGGTTAGGCTTATATGCATGCATACAAGTCTTTTGGTTGATCTCTCCCCTTTACCCCCACCCTCCCCTACCTTCCCCCCTGAGGTTTGACGGTCTGATGGATGCTATCTAGGGGTCCTTTATTCTTTATTTCTTTTGCTCCCCCTCATTTTCTTTATCTACCCACTTATGAGTTGTTCATCAATGGTTTGGCTACTGGGGAGTGTATAGCCTCACATAGAAAGTGGACCCAAGTTGTTTGGCTCAGTTCAACATTTAGCACTGGTGTATCTGTCATTGAAAATTTTGTTTTCCTATAGTTCTTATTTCTTGTGAGTAAAGATCTCTTAAGAAAATAATTGATCAGGGTGCTTCTATTGTGGTTTTTGGTAGAAAATCAATACAACCAAATGTTTCACATTTTTCCTTCAAGTTCTCTCATGGAGCCTCTGTTGGCAGAATCTATACACATATTTGCTCCTCTAGAGAGTCTAAACAATGCACTGTTCTCTTTATTCCCTGTTGTATTAGATGACAAGCTAGTTTAGGATTTGCATTGGCAGTGAGTATACCAATGTACAGTAAGTATTTTGTGGACAGGGCAAGTTATAGGCAAATATGGGAAATAAAGGCCTAAGTGGAAATATAATCGTGAAGCAAATAATATACAGGAAAATGAGAAAAAATGTTTCTAAAGTATTCTAGCTCTATGAGTAGAACAAGAAAAACAGCTTTAAAAAGTTTTACAGTTAAAATGACAAGATTTGCCATATAAATGGAAAATTAAAGATGACTCCATGATAGAAGTCAAAGCTGGAAAAAGTCAAGGTAGAAATAGTCAATCGTTGAGACTATATTTTTGTTTTCCAAACTTTATTTTTATTATTATAACTTGTCAAAAGCTTTTTAAGAAACCTTTATTGTTCAAAGTATTACAAATGTCTCCTTTTCACCCCTTGACCCCTCCCATCCACTCCTGACCAGCCACAGACTTCCCCCTCACTATTGTGTGTCCATGGGCTATGCATATATGCATATAAGTTCTTTGTTTAGTATCTTCCCATTCCCCCTGCCTTTTTTTTTACATCAGTCTGTTGTATTTTTCATTGTCTCTGGATCTGTTTTGTTCTTCAGTGTATTTTTTTTTTCATTAAATTCTACATATACTAGTAAGCGAGATCATATGATACTTGTTTTTCTCTGACTGCCTTATTTTTCTTAGCATAACACTCTCCAGGTCCCTCCATGCTGTCTCAAAGAGTAAGAGATCCTTCCTTTATACAGCTGCATAGTATTCCATGGTGTAAATGTTCCACAGTTTTCTATCCACTCATCTACTGATAGACACTTGGTCTGTTTCCAGATCTTAGCTAATGTTCATTGTGCTGTGATGAACATAGGGATGCATATATTCTTTCTGGTTGTGTTTCAGGCTTCTTAGGACATATTCCTAGAAGTGGGAACACTGGGTCAACTGGCATCTCCATTTCTAATTTTTTAAGGAAATGTCACACTATTTTCTGCAGTGGCTACACTAGCTTGCATTCCCACCGGCAGTGTACTAGGGCTCCTTTTTCTCCACATCCTCACCAGCACTTGTTGTTTCTTCATTTACTAATGGTAGCCATTGTGGCAGGTGTGAGGTGGTACCTCATTGTCATTTTAATTTGCATTTCTCTGGTAGTTACTAATGTTGAGGGTTTTTTTCATATTTCTCTTGGTCTTTTTTATATCCTCTTTTGAGAAGTGTCTATTTAGGTCTTCTGTCCATTTTTTAGAAACTGGTTTTTATTTCTCATCACTTTTTAATTCAGTAACAACTGAAATATTTCCCTACATTATGTCCATATTTAAATAGACTAGCAATGAAATGAATATACCTCTTTTTTGTTTTTATACTAAATATTTAACTGATCTTAAAGATTGGGATAGGAAAGAGGGGTATTTTTCCCATTCACTTTAGATCATGGAGGGTTACGAGCACTTACAAAGAATTATGCAAGAAAGAGAATACACTGAGTGAAAGTTTTGAAGAAATTTCAGAAGGGGATTGGAGTAAGAAAAATCAGTGAGTGGCATCCCCTAAAATGTGTAGGAAACAAACCAATAATTAGACAATTAAGGAAAGTCCCTTTTCCTTCAACAACTAATCGTATAAAGGAAAAATTAAGCATATTTGAAATAAACATATATGTAATTTTATCATAAGAGGCTTTTAATCCTGGCCAGTGTGGCTCAGTTGTTTGGAGAGTTGCCCTGTAGACCACATGGCCAGGCTGTGGGTTCCATTCTTGGTTGGGGTGCATGTGAGAGACAGCCAATAAACGTTTCTCTCTCATGTCAATGTCTCTCTCTTTATATCACTCCTCCTACCTCTCTCTCTAAAAAAACAACAACAACCAAAAAACAACAACAAATAAACAAACAAAAAAGTATTTTAATATATAGGACATTATTTGATTTCTTATACCATATAGGAGGCTAAATACTGTTGATATTTACAATGCAGCATCAACAATTATTTGTTCTAGCATTGTCATTAACCCAGCTTAAAAGGAAAATGCTACTTTTCTTTCCTCTTACTATTACATCTTTTTCTTCTTTTTATTGAATTTATCAGGGGTGATACTGGTTAACAAAATTATACAACTTCAGTTGTACAATTCTATAATACATTATCTGCACACTGTATCGTGTGTTCACCACCCCAAGTCAAGTCTCCTTTCATCACCATTTATTCCCCCATACCCTCCTTCACCTTCCTCATACCCCTTTCCCCCACAGCAGTTACCACACTGTTGCCCATGTCCCTGAGTTTTTTCTCTCTTTTTTAAAATGTTTTTCTCAATCCCTCACCACCACCCCCAACTCTCCCAACCCACCCTCCCAAAACAGCTTTCAACCTGCTCTCTATCTATGAATCTGGCTCGCTTGTTATCTCATTTTATTCAATAGATTCCACATGAGTGAAATCACATGGTACTTGTCTTTCTCTGATTGGCTTATTTCACTTAGCATTATACTCTCCAGGTTCATCCATGCTGTCACAGATGGTAAGATTTCCTTCTTTTAATATGGCTGAGTAGAATTCCGTTGTGTAAATGTTCCACAGCTTTTATATCTACTCATCTGCTGATGTACACTTGAACTGTTTCCAAATCTTGACTATTGTAAATAACACGGACTTAACATAAAGCTGTATATGTAATTTTTTGAATTAGTGTTTTGGATTTCTTCAAATAAATTCTCAGAAGTGGAATTTCTGGGTATCTGTAACTTCTATCAATACTTTACTGGGCATAATGAAGATGAGGAGGGGAAGATTATTAGAGGATTATCGTTCACACTTTATTTCTAGCCAAATTCCATTAGAACTGCAATAACAACTACCATCTTAATCACTGTCTTGCTGGATCAATCAGAGTTCTTAGCATAAAATGGATTTCAAAGTAAATAGTTTACTTTTCCCATAATTTCAATTCAATCAAGACCATAACAAGAGCAATGAGCTGACTTTGGACTGACTTACTTCCCTATATCTGAAAGGGATCTATAAAATAGGAATGAGATTACTCTGAATGGATGTAGGGTTGAGATCAAACCTAGCATCATAAAACTGTAATCAAAATGTCACTTGTAATAAAGAGAAAGACACCATTACTAATGTTTTATCTCTAAGAGTTTTCAAGTCCTTAAATTTCCCTTTATCCTTTGCCCCACATCTGTGCAATCTGTAAGAAAAAGGAAAAAAACAACTAATTTTCCATTTTTCTCTTGACATCCCTTGAAAGTTCAAACCACATGAGTCCCAGGTTACTGGGGATTCCTTCACCCACACTCCAAACACAATTAAAACTACAAAACCACTTAATTATTTCCCCTGACTGTGCATAGACCCTGACCACACCTCACTCTCACCCCTGTTATACTCCTAGTTGAACCAGAGCCCTTCTCTTTTGGTAATTATTTTGTTATTTACTATGTGACAAATAGCTTCAGTTTACATCTGTTGGTATAAGTGTGTCATTCAAAAATACCCATAAATTCCTGGATAAAGATGGGAGGGATTTCCCAGCAGCTAGGTACCCAATAAAACACTGCTGTACCAAATAATTAAAATGAATAGGTAGACGATTGCTTGGATGAATGGATGAATAGATGATTGGATGAGATAAAATATATATTTATATAAAAGAAAGAAGGGATATAAGTGTGTTACTGGAATGTAGACAGAAGAAACTAGAAACCTTACAATTATAAAGCCCTAAATTATAACAGTATTCCTAATTCATAAGTTTCAACATCAATTTGACTCACCCCTCTAGAAACCATACCAGGTAGACAGATTCTATGATAAAGAGTATTATTGCAAAGTTTATTTTCAGAACTTATCTTTAAAAATCTGTTTATTAATTCAATTTTATGCACAGATACCATTTGGGAAAGAACTTTGCTATGATAATAAAATGCCTATTTACAGGTAAGGAAATTTATTTTAAATAACAGTAATTGAATTATGTTAAAAGTTATTAGCAGCTCACTTGGAAGAATAGGGTAAGATTTTTAAAAAATGATAGAAAAGGAGATACCTAACAAATATATCCTATCTAATAAAAGAGTAATATGCAAATTAACCACCACTCCCTCACTCCCTCACTCCATCACTCTGTCACTCCATCACAAAGATGGCAGCGGCCACGGAGCTGGAGCGTGCAGGAGGCTTGGGTTGCCCCGGTGATGGAGGAAGCCAAGCTTCCTGCCTTCCCTGGCCGGCACTGGGCTCCGCTCAAGGCTACAAGTTTCAAATATAGAAGATAAATAAATCCCAGATACCTGCTTCCAGCCAGCGTGGCCTCCGCTCAACGAAGAGCTGGGAGCCTCGGTTGCCAAGGGCAACACGGGCTTCCAGCCGGACCAAGGCTACAAAGTTTCAATTACAGAAGTTAAATAAATCCCAGATACCTGCTTCCAGCCCACGTCCGTGGCCAGCCTGAAACAGCCATCAGCCCCTCACCCAGGCTAGCCAAACGCCCATGGGGTGAGGGTCCCCGCTGGGGGGCTTGGCCAGCCTGCAAACAGCCATCAGCCCCTCACCCAGGCTGGTCAGGCACCCCAGCGGGACTCCCACCCTGATCTGGGACAAACTTCAGGGCAAACCAGCTGGCCCCCACCCATGCACCAGGCCTCTATCCTATATAATAAAAGGGTAATATGCAAATTGACCCTAACAGCAGAACTACTGGGAAATGACTGGGTCACTATGAACACACACTGACCCACCAGGGGGAAAGACAATCAATGCAGGGAGCTGCCCCCTGGGTGGGTTAGTGCACTCCCACAGGGGGAGCTCTGCTCAGCCACAAGCCAGGCTGATGGCTGCCAGTACAGTGGTGGTGGCGGGAGCCTCTCTTGCCTCCTCAGCATCCCCTGAGGGCTCCCTGTGGCTGCCAGAGGATGTCTGACTGCCAGCTTAGACCCGATTCCCCAGAGAGTGGGTGTAAGCCAGCAGGTGAACATCCTCCGAGGGGTCCCAGACTGCAAGAGGGCACAGGCCGGGCTGAGGGACCCCCCCCAAGTGCACAAATTTTTGTGCACCGGGCCTCTAGTACATATTATATATAACTAGAGGCCCGGTGCGGACTGAACCTTCTCACAGTCCGGGAGCCCTCAGGGATGTCCAACTGATGGCTTAGGTCTGCTCACCATAGGAAGCAGGCCTAAGCCATCAGTCAGACATCCTTAGTGCTGCCGCAGAGGCGGGAGAGGCTCTTACCACTGCTGCTGCTCTAGCCAGCCATGAGCCCGGCTTCTGGCTGAGCGGCACTCCCCCTGTGGGAGTACACTGACCACCAGGGTACAGCTCCTGCATTGAGCATCTGCTCCCTGGTGATCAGTGCATGTCATAGGGACCAGTCGTTCTGCTCTTCAGTCAATTTGCATATTAGCGTTTTATTATATAGGATGGTTTACATAACAAATATATAAATATTGCATATAACCATATACGTACAAATGTATAAACATATTTTATGTAATTTCAGATGTTTAATATAAACATGAATATATAAAACATTTGAGATTGTAAAATGTGAGTTTAGTTGCCTCTTTGCAAAGCAACTTCATTGAGAACAATTAGAAAGCAAGAAACTCATCCTGTTAAAACTGGTGGATTTTAATATGATTAGATTTTTAAATGATTAGGCTTTGTATTCTTTTAAATTTCACTTGTGTATATTTTACTTTTTTTTCATGTAAATATTTCCAAAACTTTCAGTGCTTTTTTTCCCCCCAGCACTTTCCTTCTTAAAACATTGTTTAAAGCAACAGTGAACCTACAAAATGCTTTTGGGAAGCCATGGAGTTTAACTTTCTGGGCTGTGTATCAGGAAGGAGAAATGCTCAGCAGGACCATTTTTGAGAGCAATATAAAATCTTTGGTCTTTGAGATTTTCTTCCAGTACTGGCCCATGGACACAGTAAACATAAAGTACAGAAACCCAATGGTCTTCACTATCTCCTATACCTTTGACCCCACACAGAACTAGTAAAACTGTGTGAGGGCGCTATGTACTTCAGCATTTCAAACTTGTTAAAACTGAAGAAGAAGCAAAAACATGTTTTCAACCTTAAAAGTGTTTGGGTGTAACAGCACTGACTGTTTTCTGACATACAGTAACTATAATGTTTGAATTAATGTTTGAATTCAGTTTCACAGTTGGCATTCTGCTTCTGCATTCATCATTTAGTGTTGTGCAGCATAAACACAGCATAAACAAATCCCAGCATTCAGAAGCGTAAAGGGAAAGAAGCTGGCCCTGTAATAAAAATTTAAACAGAAACTGTCAACCAATTATTTGCAAATGCATCCCTCCCCCCCCAATTTGACATTTATTGAAGTTTGAAAATATTTTTCCCATAAGTTTTGACTTCATATTTGCCAAGATTGTTTCTTTTTTTTTCTTTTTTTTTAAGTTTAAAAAGACATAGGTAGAGATATATAGGTATAGAGATACTAGTGGAGGTGGATATAGAGATAGATATGAGTTCTTGCCCTCTTGCTAAAGGATCTTGGCTTATCTACTCATATTCATGATTGATGTTAATATGACTCAGAAAATACAGATAATTCAGGAAAGAAAAAGTTTCTGGGCCTGATTTTTAGTTCTATCTTTTTATTATTATTTTTATTTCGCTTTTTACCTGCCTGTGGTGGCAGGAGAGGAAGGGAATGGCCCAGGGTTGCTCCTCAGAGGGAGAGCAGGGCTGTTTGTAGTCTACTGTAAACAATAAGGCATAGTAAATTTTAAATAGGAAAAGGTTATTATTACTCTAAGACTGTGAGGTGTTAAAATTATTATTTCACTAATGGCAGAGTTTTCCAAGTAGCCCATATCAAATAATACATACCATTTTGCACATTCATTATCCTGCTCTGAAATGTAAGTCCTAAAGCAATAAAATCAATCCATCATTATCCAATTATTACATAGTGAAAAAAAAATAGTTTACAAGAAAAATAATCCTTTCAGATTTTACATATATGTGATGTACCAGGAATAACTTAAAATGTTAAATATTTTAAACATTTTGAAAATGGGTAAAACAATTTTATAATCATATACCTTTATAATCATTTTTAAATATACATTTTAGTGGAATTAAGGTATAGATTTATAGATGTTTAACTATATTTTGCTTTTCCTCCTTGGACTATAATAAAGATCCTTTGCAACTACATTTTACATTTCTTCCTATATATGTAATACTTTTAACAGATCCAGAAAATGCCTATGTGTTAATGATCATAGATCTATTCATACTAAATGGATCACAACCTATTTTACTGAATAATTCAGGAAGAAAACACTAAATTGGCTTGGGTGAAATCTAGTAGAGAAAGAGAGAGGAGCAGGCAAGTGGAGAATTGTTTGAAATATACATTTAATTTATTTGCATGCTGAAATATAATCCTCTCACTAGCTCCTATCCTCAATGAAGCAATAATTACTTTTTCTCAATTATACATGCCCTTCCATGTAGAAATATAATATTCTCCAAATCTGTTGAACTCAGGTATGGTCATGTGACTTGGTTTACTTTGGACAATGCAATATGAGCAAAATGATGCATCATTTCTGACTAGAAATTATACAAACCAAGGTTTGCTTCACTCAGGTCTTTTCCCTTCTGTAACTGGAAGTTTCGCAACTTATGAAATGGTAATTGGAGTCATTCTGAGTAGTAAAAGCAGTGATATTAAGATTAAGCTTAGACCTAACCGGTTTGGCTCAGTGGATAGAGCATCAGCCTGCGGACTGAAGGGTCCCAGGTTCGATTCCAGTCAAGGGCATGTACCTTGGTTGCAGGCACATCCCCAGTAGAGGGTGTGCAGGAGGCAGCTGATCGATGTTTCTCTCTCATCGATATTTCTGTCTCTCTATCCCTCTCCCTTCCTCTCTGTAAAAAAATCAATAAAATATATTTTTTAAAAAAATCTACTGCCAAATTATATAATTGCATTATCTTATTTATTTATTTAGCTCTCTTTAGCTAGGAACAGCTGGAAAGGAATGGTGGCAGCTATAGTTATCACACTTTAGTGCTATTAAAATTACACTATCTAAGGTGTGCTTGACTTTATTGTAATTGTTTGTTCCTATTGCCGAGTAGATAGAGCGTTGGCCTGCAGACTGAAGGGTCCCAGGTTCAATTCCGGTCAAGGGCATGTACCTTGATTGCAGGCACATCCCCAGTAGGAGGTGTGCAGGAGGCAGCTGATCGATGTTTCTAACTCTCTATCCCTCTCCCTTCCTCTCTGTAAAAAATCAATAAAATATTTTTTAAAAAGATTAAGCTTAATATTATATATTAAAATATGTAGATCACTAAATGACTACTTAAAATAATTTTTTCAACTCAGTTTGGATGAACATATATCTGATGTATCTATAAAAGAAATCCTCAGAATTGCAATTTTGTATCCTTTTTCTTTCTGTATGATTATCTGATTATCTAAACAAACATGAGTGAATCTACCTTCACTGTTAGCAAAATTAGTGGTTCATAGTATTTGTCTGTTCCACCTGGTAGAATATTTGTGACAGATTTTCTGGGCATTGAGCCATAAACCGTGTTAGTTGTAGGATTCCATTAAGATTACTAGAAAGGTTTGGTGCATTAGAAAAGTGCAAATGGTAAAATAAAAACAAAATAAATAATACTATGGCTAACCTCCTTAAAAAGAAATTCTATAATTTGTTGTGATTATTTTTTACTTTGCAAAAAGGTTTTATAAAAATATAAGAATGACAAAAGTGGGGTAGAAATCCAGGGAAATTTAGATATGCTATTAATAAAAGTTTTCTGTTATTATGATTTATTTTTTGAGTTTTCATTGGTCTCATGTGTAAAAAGAAATGGTATTTTAAATATCATATCAAATGGTAACATACACATTCCTTACAGTGACCTATAAGGCACAAATAAAGATATGAAAGGAAATAAAGAATATTTATAGCCAAATACAAAGTTTAACTAAAATTAGATATAACTAGTGATAGGATGAATTCCTCTATATGAATTTTTTACAGGAAGTTATAACTATTAAGCATACACTATGCTACAGCATGTTCTGGTTACATCTTCCACAAAACAATGTGGCCCTAGAGAGATTTCACAGATAAAGGGGAGAAAATAGAATAGACCTAGAATAGTCTGTAAAATGCCATAGCAAATTTTGGTGATAATTATGGAGATGTCCACTTTATAATGAGCAAATGCATCTTTTCTGAGGACTGAATGTTATTTAGAAATATTAGGAAAATGATACTTCATGGCAAAGTAGATATAAACATTCCAGAAAACAGAAATGTTATAAAAGAAGATTCAGATTTACATATAACCATACAAATTGAGATAAAAACAATATAAGCAGAGAACTTCAGAAATAAGAGGTGAGTTAAAAATTGAGTCTTTGAAGGCCTGGGGTTGGGCAGGGGCTAGGTGGAAGGAGGGAAGGGAGGTAGAAATAGGGGAAACCTGTAATACTGTCAATAATAAAATTAAACTTAAAGAGAAAGTTAGGCTTGAAATAATGGAAATCATCGAAGAAGGGATGAAGAGAGCAGCTGGATCACCATTTGGCTATTTGTAACACACTAGAGGCCTGGTGAATGAAATTCGTGCACGGGGCGGGGGGAGGTCCCCTCAGCCCAGCCTGCACCCTCTCCAATCGAGGACCCCTTGGGGGATGTACAACTGCTGGATTAGGACCGATCCTACAGATGGACATCCCTCTCACAATCTGGGACCGCTGGCTCCTAACTGCTCACCTGACTGACTGCCTGATTACCCCTAACCACTCTTCCTGCCTGCCTGATTGCCCCTAACCCCTCTGCTTGCCTGCCTGATCACCCCTAACCTCTCTGCCTGCCTGTTCGCCCCTAACCCCTCTGCCTGCCTGCCTGATTGCCCCTAACCACCTCTGCCTGCCTGCCTGATCAGCCCTAACTGCTCCTCTGCTGGCCTGATCACCTCCAACTGCTCTCCTCTGTTGGCCTGATCACCCCTAACTGCCTCTGCCTCGGCCCCCACCACCATGGCTTTGTCCGGAAGGAAGTTGGACGTCTGGAAGATGGCCGGTTGACCTGGTCTAATTAGCATATTACCGTTTTATTAGTATAGATAGATTATATAGGATAGGATTGCTTAAATTGGGGGGGAGGCTTTTTCATCAGGAGGAGATGCTCTTAGCAGACAAAAATACATAATCCCTATATCTGGACTGATAGCCAGCCATATGCACTATACTGCCAAACTGGTCATTAAAAAGTTGAACCACTTTCTTACACCTTACACCAAACAGCTCTTGCCCTTAAAACCCCTTCTCCGCTCCCACCTTAGGTTCTGCCTTCGCAGTTCACCCAGATTTGGTTCTGATTGGTCCGTTTCTATGCCAGTCAGCATCTCCAGGCCTATCTTTAGGCCTGATCCGCAGCTGCCATGGCAGCTGGCAAGGTCATTAGGCCTCTGGCTCAGCTCCGGGCCAGATGCTAATGACGTTGCTGTGCCCACCTTGCCCCTCCCACCCCCCACCGCCCTGCCAGCCACCAGCCTTGCTATAATAGGAGCCTGTGGGCTGTGGGGGAGGGACTGAGAGGTGCTCCATGCACTTCCTGGTGACTGGTCCTCTGTCTGGTCATTTAGGTTGTGATGGCCCCTGGCCTTTTATAATGTAGATTTGGGTTTAACTCTAAGTATCCTCTTCTTCCTTATCTTTCTATCTTATCTGAAATCTTCACCATCACCATTTCAATTTCTTCTCCAACAATAAAAGTTTACCTTTCCAAGTAGAATAGTATTTTCAGTAGCATATGATTTTCAAGTTTTGTTACGAAATGTGGCTCTGCCAGAATTCCACGTGGGCTAAAAATGGAACTTATATTGATTTACTTTATGTGCTATAAAGAACAATTAATTTTGATTACAGAAAAGATTAACATTCATTCACCTGGATAACATGTAAATTAAAAATTATTGACTATATCAACATATAAATTAATATCAAAAAGCTTTTAGCAACATTGCTTCTTAAAATAAGCATTACCTTATTATAAAATTTAAATAATTGCTATAAGAATTTGTACAATTTTCTATTCTCAATCAGCTGTAAGATAAATGTTAAATTTCAATGAAAAGTCACATTGGAAACAAATATATAGAATATTTAAATTGCAAGTGCTTTTTAATTTCTAGTGCCATACATATTGTACAATGTAGCTCTTAACTAAAGATCATTTCTATACTAACATTTCACATGTTTCCTGTATTACAATAAATTTAGAACAACCAAACCAAGTAATGTAAATTATTGTAATGTAATTTATTGTAATTATGATTACAATAAATCATAATGTAATTATTTAGTAAAATATTTTATTTGTTCATGTTAAATATATTTCTTTTATGTTTCTTATCAGTTCTGTTTTGAAAGGAAAAGTACAGTATTTAAGAATTTATTAATTTTCCTGGGGTTTTCTTATTATTGTCCTATGCCAAAATTTTACTCTACACTAAGCATCAATCGAATAAATGTTCATACTTCCTCACATATTTGATATAAACTTGGATTTCCTATGAATTTTCTGTAGTCTAATCACTGATATGAAAAACTACTTATCAAACCCAGAACATCTGAAAGTTTCCTAAGTATAAATTTAAGTGCAAATTAAGTAACATAGAGATATTTCTTAACCTCATGAAGCATTTTGGAAAACAAATTAGAAAAAAAATGTCCTCCCTTCTCCTAAGCATTTTCTTATAAACTCACTTTAAAAAAAAAATCTTTTATTGTTGAAACTATTACACATGTACCCTTATTTCCCTATTGACCGACCCCCTCCCCCCACCACAGGCCTTCACCACACTACTGTCTGTATCCATGGGTTATGCTTATATGCATATAAGTTCTTTTGCTAATATCTTCCCACCCCCTATCCAACTACACCCAACCTTCCCTCTGAGATTCATATGTCTGTTCTATGCTTCTATGTCTCTGAATCTATTTTTTTCATCAGTTTATTTTGTTCATTAGATTCCACATATGAGTGAGATCATGTGATACTTATCTTTTATGGATTGGCTTATTTTGCTTAGCATAATACTCTCCAGGTCCCTCAATGCTGTCTCAAAGGGTAAGAGATTCTTTTTTTTTTTTTTTTTTTTTTTTTTACTGTTGCATAGTATTCCATTGTGTAAATGTATCATAGTTTTTTTATCCACTCATCTACTGATGGGCACTTGGGCTGTGTCCCAATCTTAGCTATTGTAAATTGTGCTGCTCTGAACATAGGGATGCATGTATTCTTCCTGATTGGTGTTTTGAGATTCTTAGGATATTTCCCTAAAAGTGGGAGCACTGGGTCAAATGGCAACCCCATTTTTAATTTTTTAAAGAAACTCCATACTCTTTTCCACAGTGACTGCAACAGTCTGTATTCCCACCAGGAGTGTACTAGGGTTCCCTCTTATCCTCATCCTTGCCAGCACTTGTCATTTGTTGGTTTGTTGATGATAGCCATAATGACAGGTGTGAGGTGATACCTCTAGTTGTTTTAATTTGCATCTCTCTGATGATTAGTGACTTTGACCATTTTTTCATATGTCTCTTGACCATCTGTATGTCCTCTGAAGAAGTTTTTATTTAGGTCCTTTTCCCATTTTTCTATTGGATTGTTTATCTTCCTTTTATTAAGTTGTATGAGTTCTTTATAAGTTGTGGAAATTAACCTGTATTAGATATATCATTGACAAATATGTTCTCCCATACAGTGGGCTCCCTTTTAATTTTGTTGATGGTTTCTTTTGCTGTGCAGAGCATTTATTTTGATGCAGTCTTATTTGTTTATTGTGTTTCCCTTGCCCTAGGAGCTGTATCGGTAACCATATTGTTAAGAGAGATGTCTGACATTTTGCTTCCTATGGTTTCTTCTAGGATTTTTATGGTTTACTACTTACATTTAAAAAATATATATTTTTATTGATTTCAGAGAGGAAGGAAGAGGGGGAGAGAGATAGAAACATCAATGTTGAGAGAGAACCATTGATCGTCTGGCTTCTGCATGCCCCACACTGGGGATCGAGCCCTCAACCTGGGCATGTGTCCTGACCGGGAATCAAACTGTGACCTCCTGGTTCACAGGTTGACACTCAATCACTGAGCCATGCTGGCAGGGCTAAGTATTTATTCATATTGAGTTTATTCTTATGTATGGCATAAGTTGGTCTAGTGTCATTTTTTTGCATGTACCTGTCCAATTTTCCCAAAACACCATTTATTGAAGAGTCTTTCTTGACTCCATTGTTTGCTCTTGCCTCCTTTGTCAAATATTAATTGAGCGTAATGGCTTGGGTCAATTTCTGGGTTCCCTTTTCTCTTCCATTGATCTATATGCCTGTTCTTGTGCCAGGAATAGACTGTTTTGAGTACAGTGGGTTTGTAGTATAACTTGATATCTGGTATTATGATCCCTCCAACTTTGTTGTTCTTTCTCAAGATTGCTGAGGCTATTCAGGGTCTTTTTTGGTTCTGTATAAACTAGAGGCCCGGTGCACAAAAATCTGTGCACTCGGGGGGGAATTTTAATAAGGACTTTGTTTAATCTATATATTGCTTTGGACATTTTAATAATGTTGATTCTACTAATCCATGAACACAGGATATTCTTTCACTTGTCTATATCTCCCGCTATTTCTTTTTTCAACATCTGATTTTGGATTACAAGTCTTCTTCCTCCTTGGTTATGTTTATTCCTAAGTATCTTAATTTGTTCATTGGCATAGTAAATGGGATTTTTTTTTAGTTTCTGTTTTTTTGTGGGTGTATTATTGGTGTATAAAAATGCTACTTTTTTGGGCGTTAACTTTGATTCCTGCTACATTGTCAAGTTTATTTATTAAATCTAGTAATTCTTTGGTGATGTCTTTAGTGTTTTCTATGTACAATATCATGCCATCTCAGAACAATGACAGCTTTATATCCTCCTTCCCAATTTGGATGCCTTTGATTTCTTTTCTTCTCTTATCTGATCACTGTGGCTAGGACTTCCAGTACTATCCTATGTAATAAAAGAGAAACATGGTAATTAGCCGTACCTCCGCTACCCTTCCCATTGGCTAATCAGGGCAATGTGCAAATTAACTGCCAACCAAGATGGCGGCCGGCAGCCAGGCACTTGAAGCGAACAGGAGGCTTGCTTGCTTCAGGAATGGAGGAAGCCAACGTTCCCCGCCTGCCTTGCCGGCCTCTGAGCTTGCAGTTTGAAACATTGTTACAAATATAGAAGCTAAACAAAACCCCAGAAACATGCTTTCAGCCATCCAGGATCTCAGAGCTAGAGTTGAAACAGTGTTTCAATTATAGAACCCAAACAAACCAGATACCTGCTTTCAGCAGCCGAGCCAAGCCTCAGAGCTAAAGCTGGCCCAGAATTTAAAAAAAAGAAAAAAAGGAGCAGTTGGGAGCTTCAGTCACCCGCCAGCCTGAAAACAGCCCTCAGCCCCTCACCCAGACTGGCCAGGCACCCCAGTGGGGACCCTCACCCTGAAAAGGGTGTGACCAGCTGCAAATAGCCATCAGCCCCTCACCCAGGCTGGCCAGGCACCCAAGCGGGGACCCCCACCATGATCCAGGACACCCTTCAGGGCAAACCAGGCGGCCCCCACCCGTGCACCAGGCCTCTATCCTATATAGTAAAAGGGTAATATGCCTCCCGGCACCGGGATCAGCAGGACAGGGGGCAGCTACCAAACCCCTTGATCGCCCTGCGGCTCTGTGTGTGACAGGGGGTGGGGCTACAACCTCTCTATCTGCCCTGCTCTGTTCATGACAGGGGAAGGGGCCCCAATCCCCTGATCAGCCCTGATCTATGCCTGATAGGGGGGAGCTCTCCAACCCCCTGATCGCTCTGCGGCTCTGTGTGTGACATGGTGCAGCGCCCCAACCCCCTGATCGGCCCTGCTGTGTGTGTGACAGGGTGCGGCACCCCAAACCCCAACCCCCACAGGACCTGCTCTGTGTGTGACGGGGTAGAGCCATAACCTCCCCATCAGCCCTGCCCTGAGTGTGACAGTGGCGGTGCCCCAACCCCCTGATTGGCCCTGCTCTGTGGGTGATAGAGGGCGGCTCCCCAATACCCCTCCCCCATGGGCCCTGCGCTGTGTGTGACGGGGTAGAGCCATAACCTCCCGATTGGCCCTGCCCTGAGTGTGACAGGGTGCGGCGCATCAACCCCCTGATCCGGCCTGCTCTGTGTGTGACAGGGGGCGGTGCCCCAACTCCCCTATCGACCCTACTCTGTGAGTGACAGGGGGGAGCTCCTCAACCCCCTGATCAGCCCTGCTCTGTGCGTGACAGGGGGGAGCTCCCCAACCCCCTGATCGACCCTGCTCTGTGTGTGACAGGGTACGGAGCCCCAACCCCCCTGATGGTCCCTGCTCTGTGAGTGACAGGGGGTGGCACCTCAACCTCCCCATCGACCCTGTCTTGAGTGTGACAGGGGGCAGTGCCCCAACCCCCCAATCGGCCCTACCCTGAGTGTGACTGAGGGTGGCATCACAACCTCTGATCCGCCCTGCTCTGTGCATGACAGGGGGCGGTGCCCCAACTTAATTTTGATTCCTGCTACATTGTCAAGTTTATTTATTAAATGGATTGGGCCTGCCCTCTGCCACCCGGGAGCAGGCCTAAGCATGCCATCTGAGAATAATGACAGTTTTATATCCTCCTTTCCAATTTGGATGCCTTTGATTTCTTTTCTTCTCTTATCTGACCACTGTGGCTAGGACTTCCAGTACTATGTTGAATAAGAGTGGTGAAAGCAGACATTCCTGCCTTGTTCCTGTTCTTAGGGGAAATGGTTTCAGTTTGGGCCCATTGAGTGTGATGTTGGCTGTAGATTTGTCATATGTGGCCTTTATTATGTTGAGGTATGATCTCTCTATACCCACTTTGCTGAGAGTTTTTATCCAAAAAAAAGATGCTGGATTTCGTTGAATGTTTCTTCTGCATTTATTTATATGATCATGTGATTTTTGTCTTTCAATTTGTTTGTGATATATCACATTTATTGATTTGCAAATATTGTGCCAGCCTTGCATCTCTGGAATAAATCCCACTTGGTCATGGTGTATGATCTTTTTAATATATTGCTGGATCTGATTTGCTAATATTTTGTTGAGCATTTTAGCATCTAAGCTCATCGGGGATATTGGTCTGTAATATTCTTTCTTTGTAGTGTCTTTATTTTGTTTTAGGTTTATGATAATGCTGGATTTGAAAAATAGCTTAGAAGAGTTTCTTCCTCTTGGATATTTTGGAATAGTTGGAGTAGAATAGGTGTTAGTTCTTATTTGAGTGTTTCGTAAAACTCCCTATGAGGCCATCCAGATCAGGGCTTTTGTTTGCTGGGAGATATTTTGTTTTGTTTTGTTTTTATCACTTCAATTTTGTCAGTTGTTATTGGCCTATTCAGGTTTTCTGATTCTTCCTGATTCAGTTTTGGAAGATTGTATACTTCTAGGAAATTGTCCACATCATCCATATTATCCAGTTTGTTGGCATATAATAAGTTGTTTGTAATGCATTCTTACAATCCTCTGTATTTCTGTTGTCACTTGTTACTTTACTTCTTTTATTTCTGATTTTACTTATTTGGGCTCTCTGTCTTTTTTTTAAAAATATATTTTATTGATTTTTTACAGAGAGGAAGGGAGAGGGATAGAGAGTTAGAAACATCGATGAGAGAGAAACATCGATCAGCTGCCTCCTGAACACTCCCTACTGGGTATGTGCCTGCAATCAAGGTACATTCCCTTGACCGGAATCAAACCTGGGACCCTTCAGTCCACAGTCCAACACTCTATCCACTGAGCCAAACCGGTTAGGACAGTGGTCAACAAACTGCGGCTCGCGAGCCACATGCGGCTCTTTGGCCCCTTGAGTGTGGCTCTTCCTAAGCCTTAGGAGTACCCTAATTAAGTTAATAAAAATGTACCTACCTATATAGTTTAAGTTTAAAAAATTTGGCTCTCAAAATAAATTTCAATCGTTGTACTGTTGATATTTGGCTCTGTTGACTAATGAGTTTGCTGACCACTGGGTTAAGACATCTGTCTTATTTCTTGATGAGTCTGGTTAAAGATTCATCAGTCTTATTTATCTTTTTTTTTTCTTTTTTTATTGCTTAAAATATTACAGAGAGTAGTACATTTGTCTCCTTTTTTTCCCCTTTGACCTTCCCCAGTGTCCCCTACCCCCAGTGTCTTATGTCCATTGGTTATGCTTATATGCATGCATACAAGTCCTTCAGTTGATCTCTTACCCCTCGCCCAACCCTTCCCAGCCTTCCTGCTGTAGTTTTTGCTCTTATTTATCTTTTTAAAGAACCAGCTCTTAGTTTCATTGATCTTTTTTGTTGTTTCTTTTAGTCTCTATGTCATTTCTATCCATTCTAATCTTTATTATTTCCTTCCTTCTACTAACTCTGGGGTTATTGGGTTTTGTTTTGTTTTGTTTTTGTTTTTGTTTTGTTTCTGTTCTCTTTCTAATTTTTAGCTACTGTAGGGTTAGATAGTTTATTATAAAACTTTCTTAGTTTTTGAAGTAATGCTATGAACTTCCCTCTGCTTTTGCTGTGTCCCATTGATTTTGGGTTGTTGTGTTTTTGTTTTAATTTTTTTCTGGGAAGTTTTTTATTTCTTCCTTGATCTCATTGAAAGCCTAGTCACTGTTTAATAACATTCTATTTAACCTCCATGTGTTGGAATGTTTTTGAGTGTGTTTATTGTAGTTAATTTCTAGTTTCATGCCATTGTGATCTAGGAAGATACTTGATATGACTTTAATTTTCTTGAACTTGTAGAGAGTTAGTGTCCTAACATGTGGCTTATCTTTGAGAATGACACATGTGCACTTGAGAAGAATGTATATTCTGTAGCTTTAGGGTGAAATGTGCTGCAAATATTATTTAAATACATGTCACCTGGTGGGTCATTTAGAATCACTGTTTTCTTTTTTTGTCTGGCCAATAAATCCAGTGAAGTCAACTAGGTATTAAATTCCCCTACTCTGACAGTATTGCTGTTAATATCTCCCTTAAAGTCTTCCAGAAGTGTGTGTGTGTGTGTGTGTTTGTGTGTGTGTGTGTGTGTGTATAATTTTGGTGCTCCTATATTGGAGCATATATGTTTTCTAGGGTTATGTCCTCTTGGTGGATTGAAGCCTTCACTTTGAAATCTATTTTGTCAAATATTACATGTGATCTGGTGGGTCAGCTTTTTTTTTTTCTTTTTCATTTTCATTTGCATGGAACATTTTTCCATCCCTTCACTTTTATCCTGTGTGAATCTTTTGTTCTGAGTTGGGTCTCTTATAGACAGCTTATATATGGGTCAAGGTTTCTTATCCATTTGCCTGTCTTATATCTTTTGATTGAAGTATTTAACCAATTTACATTTGAGGTTATTATTGACTAGAGGCCTGGTGCACAAAATTAGTGCACTGGGGTGTGGGGGTGTCCCTCAGCCCAGCCTGCACCCTCTCCAATCTGGGACCACTAGGGAGATGTCCAATTGCCGGTTTAGGCCCAATCCCACAGGGCCTAAGCCCAGCCTGCACTCTTTCCAATCTGGGACCACTAGGGAGATGTCTGATTGCTGGTTTAGGCCCGATCCACAGGTCCTAAACTGGCAGTCAGACATCCCTCTCACAATTCAGGACTGCTGGTTCCCATCCGCTTGACTGCCTGCCTGCCTGATTTCCCGTAACCACTTCTGCCTGCCAGCCTGATCACCCTCTAACCGCTCCCCTGCCAGCTTGATCGACACCTAACTGCTTCCGTGCATGCCCAATTGCCCCCAACTGCCCTCCCCTGCAGGCCTGGTCCCCCCCAACTGCCCTCCCCTGCAGGCCTGGTCTCTCCTAATTGCCCTCCACTGCTGGGCCTGATTGCTCACAACTGCCCTCCCCTACAGGTCATCTTGTGGCTGCCATCTTTTGACCACATGGGGACAGCCATCTTGTGCCCACATCTGGATGTCCATCTTGTGTGAGGTCATGATGGTCAATTTGCATATTAGCTCTTTATTATATAGGATAGGTACTTATTTATTGCCATTTTAATTCTTTATGCCTATATATTCCTTCTTATTACTATAGCAGTCCCTTTAACATTTTTTGCAGTGCTGGTTTGGTGGCGATGAACACTTTTAGCCTTTTAAAAATTGTATGGGAAATCTTTATTTCACCATTTATTTTGAATGATAACCTTGCTGGATAGATTAGTCTTGGTTTCAGATCCTTGAACACTTCTGCCATTCCCTTCTGGCCTGTAGAGTTTCTGCTGAGAAATCAGTGGACAGCCTTACAAGAGCTCCTTGGTAGGTAACAAATTTGCTTTTCTTTTGCTGCCTTTAAGATTCTCTCTTTGGTTTGTGGGCTGGGTCTTCAGCAGGTTGGTGATTCTCTCTCATCATTGATGTTTTTACCTCTCTTTCCCTCTCCCTTCCTGTCTCTGAAACCAACAAAAATATATTTTTTTTAAAAAAGATTTTCTCTTTGTCTTTAATTTTTGGCATTTTAATAATGGTATGTCTAGGTGTGGGCCTCTTTGGGTTATTCTTGCTTGGGACTCTCTGTGCTTCTTGAACTTGTGTGACTTTTTCCTTCACTAGGTTAGAGAAGTTTTTGTTATTATTATTTCTTCAAACAGGTTCTCTATCTCTTGCTCACTCTCTTCTACCTCTGGAGCTCTTAAGATGCTTATATTGATACATTTCATGTTGTCCTACAGCTCCCATAAACTGTCCTGTTTTTTAATTATTTTCTTTATGTTTGGTTCTCTGATTGAGTGATATTTTTTCTGCCCTGTCTTCTAATTCATTGATACAATCCTTTGCTTCCTCCAATCTGCTATTTATTCTTTCAGTGTGTTCTTATTTCTGCTATGTCATTCTTCATTTCTGACTCATCATTTTTCATAGACCCTATATATTTTTTCATGATAAACATCCTTATAATCATTGCTCTGAACTCTATATCTGAGCTATTGCTTATCCCCATTTCATTTAGCTCTTCTTCTGGACAATACCATTGTTCTTTCATTTGGGGCCTGTTTCTTTGTCTCCACATCTTGGCTGCCTGTTTGAGTTTGTTTCTACGTTGTAGGTAGATCTGCTATGACTCCCATTCTTGGTAGGGTGGTCTTATGAGTGAGTAACCTGTGGGTCCCAGCAGCACAGTCTCTCTGATCACCAGACCTGGGTGCTCAAATAATGTCCCTTGTGCATGTTGTGTGGGCCCACCTTTGCTAATTGAGTCTTAATTACTATTGGCTCATATTTGTGTGGGCTGGACTCTCAGATTGGCTGTCAGTGAGGCTCAACCCCCAACATAGCATGCAATCTGCTGTGAAGTTCCTTAGCACATGAAGCAGAATTCTCCTCTGTAGGGTTTGGAGCTTGTCAACATATTTCTGTGGATATACTGCTTGTGTAGCTTATTGAATCCTCTCTGTTATTCTCTGAAGCTGAGTACTGGGTTTATTGTTTTGTGGCCTCTTCAGAGGGTCTCTGGTACAGGCCAATGTTGGACGCTGTTTTTGCCTGGCCCTGAGTACCCTGTTTAGAGCTATCAGGGATCCACACGTTGTGGCTTCCTCTGCTGGGGCTAAATGCATGTGGCAAGGACAAAGTTGTGCACCAAGGTCTGCTTTTCCTTGTCCAGGGCCCAGGGGCAGAGGAGGCAAAGACTCAAAGCACCCTGCGATCCACCTCTGCCTGCAGGCTGTTAGTCTCAGTCACTTAATGAGCCTCTAGTTATAGAGCTTGGCTAGGCATAAACTCTACAGGGTAGGGTGAGAGGGTGTTCAATGGGTGGAGCAATTTCTTCTCTCCAGGCAAAAGCTGCATTGATGGGAAAGCTTTGCCTGAGAAAGATATTTTCTACAGTACGGAGGAATGACTTCGCACAGAGGTTCCAATGGTTGTCTTCTCTGCTCTCTCCCTGACAAGCTGCCTACCCCAGACTTTCCTCACACAGTTCTAATCCACTCTGCCCTCCCACTGCTGGAGCCCAAGGTAAGTGGCTGCGAACGAAATTTAGTGTGTTGGCCCTTTAAGATGGTGTCTGCATATCTAGCTATCTGTCCCGGCTGGACAAAACCCCAAGAGCTTTTCACAGCCAGATGTTATGTGGGCACCTTTCCCAGTTCTGGTGTACTGGGCAGGGGAGTCTCATTTGGGGTTTAGACTCCAGACTTTTCAGGGGGACCCCCCCACAGCTGATATACCTCCAGAACTCCAGTTGCTGCCTGTGGGAGCACAGCCAGCCCTGTTGCACCTCTGCACTTTCTACCAGTCTCTATGCAGTCTCTTCTTTATGTCCATAGTTATCACACTTCTTTCCAAATAGTCTTCAGTTGCTGCTTATTCAGGACGATTTTTCTGTATTTTAGTTGTAATTCCAGTGTGGTCCTGGGAGAATGTCAGGTGGTTTCCCCTTAATCCACCACCATCTTCCATGAATTCTACATACTCACTTTTAATTTACATTTTGTTGTACCCCTGTTTTTCTTCTCCTCTTTGCCTACTCTCCTCCTTTGAAGTTATCATTTATAATTCTAAAGTTCTCCCTAAAGATCAGGATGAAAAAAAATCTACTGCCAGCCCTAACCGGTTTGGCTCAGTGGATAGAGCGTCAGCCTGTGGACTGAAGGGTCCCAGGTTCGATTCCGGTCAAGGGCATGTACCTTGGTTGTGGACACATCCCCAGTAGGAGGTGTGCAGAGGCAGCTGATCGATGTTTCTCTCTCATCAATGTTTTTGTCTCTATCCCTCTCCCTTCCTCTCTGTAAAAAAATCAATAAAATATATTTTTTAAAAAAATCTATTGCCAAATTATATAATTGCATTATCTTATTTATTTATTTAGCTCTCTTTAGCTAGGAACAGCTGGAAAGGAATGGTGGCAGCTATAGTGATCACACTTTAGTGCTATTAAAATTACATTATCTAAGGTGTGCTTGACTTTACTGTAATTGTTTGTTTCTATTGTTGAAATAGGTATTTTGGAGCATTGCTAAAAACGTCCTTTTGAATTTTTATTTGTTAAGCACATTGTTGGTGTAATCAGTTACTGGCAAAGTCTGCAGTTCCTCAATAATTGTTTCCTCTCCTTTGTTCCAAATTCAGATAATAGTAGGACCTTGTCTTTTGTGTACACATGTATGACATGCCTTTTGTGTACACTCTCATAATAGAAAAGCTTACACATAAATGAGTCCTGCTAGAAACATTAATTTTTGTCTCCTCCTACTTTAGAAATACTTTACCAGGTCCAAAGGGACACATTGAGCCAGAGAGTAAGGGAGGGTACTGGGTAATTTGACCCAAAAGTTTGTGGGTCAAAGTCTCTTTTTTGAGAACTTTTATATTTATGGACCCATGCATTTCACTGTTTGTTTTTGCTATAATATCTATAATTGATCATTCTTCTTTACCTCAGAGCCAAGGTGCTTGTTAAGGTTCTAATGCTCTCTTATATAAGCTTGTATACATTTCTGTTAACTATTTGTCTTCTTATTCTACATAGCTCCTCCTCTTCAATAGTAATAAAAAATTATGCCTTATGTATACATAAAATGTATTAATTAATTATGCACAAGTTCAATGACAATAAATATTTGAAAATCATAATAGAAAATGATAAGACAGAGTAGGTATTGTAAAATAATGACATGATATAGTGAATTAGTTATATTTTATGAGTATATAAATATAACTTTACAACTACATTATAAAGTTATATCTATACATTTAAGTAACTATATGTGCATGTATATGTGAAACATAATATAAAGTAAGAAAAATAAATTGCATAACATTTTATTATAATTTTGACATTTTGAATTCACGCATTTTATCAATTCCAGTTTTTATCATAGGAAATGATTGTAATTTTCCTGAACAGTAATGTGTTATTCTATTTAAAATTAAATCTAAGTTGACATTTCTATGCATAAACCTTTGCAGGTGTTTATGGGGTGCGCTGATCTCATTATGTCTTGGGCACCTGTCACCAGACAGTATCAACAGCCAGAGTATATGGAGCCCTGACTGCTAAGCATGGGACTGCCAACCTAAATGCATTGTACCTAATGTCCAGAAGCCACCATCTGGGCAGGAAGAGCAGGCCTCCACACTGTTTATATTATTGAAATTAACAGACTCTTGAAATATAAACTGACTAAGCAGCAGGAAAATTAACCCCTGGGAGTAGAGGCAGGTGGCAACCATTTCCACCAAAGCATGTTGATAGGAGAAGTGCCTACATTCAAGTAATTTCTGAATCTGAGCCAAGAACTGCCTGTTCCTTCTGCCAGCTAACCATTCACTATTCAGTCTCCTCACCTGTTTCATTCTCTTGGGACCTACACAAGCAATACTCACCAGCTGCCCTGCTGGAGCCCGCTCTGTTGTGACACCAGAGAAAAGCTGGGCTGAGAAAAAGTGCGTGTGAACAAGCAGGTAAATCGGTGTAAAGTTAAACAAAGCCTTCTTTAGTATTTTTTTACACTCTTGTGGGGACACTGTGCAGAGTGCACCAGCTGGTCAAGGCTTCCCTGAGCTGGGAACCATTATCAGCCTCTGAGCCTGAGAATCATAATCAGGCCAAGATACCAAGCGGGTGCAAGGACACACAGTACACTGTGCTCTTCTGTAACCTGGATGACCAATGTCACTGTTGGCAGCTAGCCTTCTTTGTCTCTGGAGTAACATACAGGTGACTGACCACAAGAAGAGCAGAGCTAGAGAGAACTTAGGGAGAGAGCAGCTGAGCAGAGCTAGAGAGAGCTCAGAGAAGAGAGGGGCAGGCACAGAGAAGGTAGCTCCCATGTGTGTAGGAGAGAGGCTAGAGAGCACAGATGGAGCTGAGAGCTGGCACTGCTACGATGTAAGGCTGAGAGCTCATAGAGAGCTAAGGTATAGCTGCCATGTTAACCAGCCAGTGTGCTGGGCAGGGGAGACAGGAGAAGCTGCTGAGCCAGGGAGCTCAGGTGCCGCTATAATGTAAGGTGGTGAGTCTGGGGCAGCATTCAGCTGCTCAGATAATAGCTGTGGGTACAGAGACTGATACTGCTTTATGGAAAAGGTATGTATGTACCAGCCGGTGTCTGGCTGCCTGCCTGTATGGACTTTGCTGTAAAGACTGTTCTTTCCTGATGGCTATGTGGCCACTGGCTTCTGCAATAAAGACTCATTCTTACACACCCACAACCTCTCATGGCTTCTCCGTCCTCCCCACGCTGAGAATTGACCTGTGCTCTTGGACTAAGTTCCCAGCTGTTAGTACAGTGGCAGGGTTTGAGAAGGAACCTGCCCTGTGCTTGGCATAGTCGACTGGGAGATTTTAGAAGAATACATGGACTCAGAACAACTCAGAGCAGCAGTGCTGAGGAGGGCTCCGGCTGCCGCTGACAATTCTTCTAGAAAGAAAGAAATGTATGCATTGGATGTGAGCAAAAGTCCTCTAGAGCAGAACCTATTTTTCAGGAGATTTACCATACACAAAAATATAGCAAAAGCTAATTAGAATAACTTAATCTCCACATATTGTAGACACTCAATAATAAATCAGTAAATGCAAAGACTAACACTGACCAGTTTTCTTGCAAGATTGTTCCTGTCTCTATTAGCTTTCACTTCCTTTTTCTTGGTCCTTCCTTCCTTCCTTTTTCCCTCCCCTCCCCTCCCCTCCCCTCCTCTCCTCTCCTCTCTCCTTTTCCTTTCTTTCTGATTACATAAAGATCAGGAGCTATTCTTCTTTCTCAGCAATCTTCTCTGTTATATTTCCTTGATACATAAAATATGGTTCATGGACCAACAGCAATAGCATTACCTGGGAACTGACCAGAAAATGCAAAATTTCACACCAACCATAGACCTACTGGATCAAAACCTGATAGTTATCAAGATGCCCTTTTCTCCCAATGCATGTTAATGTTTCTTAATACTGTTCAGTAAGTGATTCACAAACCTGGATCACATTAGAATCACCTGAGGAAATTAAAAACTATCAATGCCTGGGACACACTGCCAGACTCTGACTTAATTCATCTGGGAAAGTGCCTCAGAATCAGTGTTTTTCAAAAGCTCCTGAGGTGGTTCTAACTCACATTTGAGAAACAAAAAAAAGCTATGTGTGAGTTCCACAAATGTATTTTGAAAAGCTTAAATCTAAGCATACATTAGGGAATTCAGTTCATATAAAATTGTGAAAATATTGTCTGCACCTAGAATAGAATTATAGGAAAGAGAATAAGAAAATACTTTTTGTAAATTACAGAAGAACTGGGTTTATAACTGACTATAAATAATACAATAAAAATCAACTAAGCTGTAAGACTTGGATTTTGAGAGGACATATGATTGAATTGATCATACCTTTCACTTAATAACTATAAAAGGAATTTTTTAAGCTAAGCTTTTATAGTGGTGAAAATTTCTTAACAAATAATTTTTAGTAAAACATTGAACATTGTTCTGTTTTCTCATTTACCAGTTAATATATAAGACCACTGCCCTGTGTTTATAAAAGAAAAAAATAAATAAAGAGATCATTCACTCCACTAGGAAATAGAAAAAAATGGTCTCTTTGAAATTGAATAGTTTTCCAAGAATCTGTTGAACTTCACTCTAAACAAATAACAATGATATAATCATTCAAATTCTAAAAGAAGAATGTACAAAAATAAGTAGATTTGAAGACAAAATATAAAACAGTACTATTTTTTTTCAATTCTTTTACTTTAACTTGTAATAACCTGGGTACTTTATAGAAAATGTAAGAGAATTACTAAACGATATCACTTTAAATTCATGTAAAAGAAAGTGTTTGCCCAAGATGGCAATATTCATTCATGAAGAAGAAAAAGACAATGGGAAAAACATAATGTTAGCATAAATGCTTTTAGGGCATATTTATTTCTTATTTAAATAAATCTAAAAACACATTAATCTCTACATAAACTGTATATGTACCTGTATATATTTACATGTACTGTTAATAGAATATTAAAATGGAATTAAAAATACAATTCCATGAACCAGTGTGGGTTTTAATAATAATATATTATTCCAAGAAAGTGATGACATTGACCTACTATATAATTACATTATATAGAAAGAGTGTCCGCCAAAAATGTATACGAACACTTTGAATAATTATGAAGGCATTGTTTATTAAAATCCATTTCATTTTCAAAATTGAGCTATTTGCTGTTAAAGTGTGTATACATTTTGGGGGGACACTCTGTAGCTGTTTAAAACTACATTATAACAACTTTCATACTTTATTTGAACTAAAAATCTTATCAATTGGTATTTTACAAGATAACTTTATTTTTAAAATTTCATGTATATGAGGTTAGTCACAAAATGTGTAATTTATTTCTATAACCCCCTACTATAGAGATGGTTGTATTTATAAATGGTATGATTTTAATATGTATGTAATGCTCAAAAACATGTGTTAAAACTATAACTAATCCCTGCCAAGAAACAGATTTTGCCAAGTAATTTGCAAAATTTATTATATTTTCTTCATTATATTTTCAGCCTTTAATAGCACATTGGTTTCTTGAAACCCTCAGCGCTTGACAGTTACTAATATAATAATGGGTGGAAAATGAGAAGAGAAAATTAATGAAGATAATGCTTAGAAGAGCTACTCTTAGCAAGTCTGGTAATGCAGCTTTGTTAAGGCACTGAATCTATCTTGAGATTAATTTAACTCACTCAAAAATATGGTGTTACTTACTGAGAAAATACCCTTTCCAGGAAATGTAGCAGCTTAGAACACAATTCTACTTAATTATAGATAAAACAAGAAAATTATCATAAAACAAAATTATAACTATAAAGCATTTGTACATGCATTCAACAATAATTTTTACAAAACTACTTTGTGCCAAGTACTGTTCTGGGCAATTGATAAAAATAGAACAAGGTACAAATTCTAAGGAGCTGATATGTTCCAGAGAACTCAGAAAATTACAAAATAATTTAATTTCATAGAGTGATAAATGAATGCTATGACGAAAATAAGATAGGCAATAATGTTAACATGCTACCCATGGACTTTTATAGATTTGATTTTGGATATCTTTCATCCTTTTATGAACATTTCAGTTGCTTCAGTGTTAGATTGTTACAAATAAAGCTGTTAATATTTGTGTGTATGTCTTTACATAGACACCTGTTTTTATTTCTTTTGGCCAAAAACCTAGGAGCTGAGTTGTATGATGGGAGTAATTAATATAACTTGCCTTAAGGATTATACTCTCAAATACGTATAAGCAAAGTCTGAAGACAAAACTTCAAATTAAGCTTGAGTGATTTGGTATATTTATATATATATATATATATATATATATATATATATATATATATATATATATGCCTAAGCGACCATTACAACTGAACAACTGGAACGACCAGACCAGTTGACCAGTCGCTATGATGCATGATGCACACTGGCCACCAAGGGGCAGATGCTCAATAGAGGAACCCCTGGTGGTCAGTACACTACCACAGTCAACCTCCTGCAGCCCCTCCTCCCCTGGCCGGCCCCCCCATCAGCCCCGATCAGGGGGCCAGCCGGTCAACATCCCATGTTGTCATTCAAACATGTTAGAGAACCAAAGCATCATCTTTACCCTACAGAGTCATCTCAAGGTGACAAATGGTAAATACCTCTATAGTAATTATAACTATATGTAGCAAATGTTATCTTTATTTTAGTTTTACTTTGGTATCAATTTACTTTAGTGATAGATAAAATATAAAGGATTTCAACATTTAAATTTTTTAAACCTTCAACTATGACATTTCCTTGTCAAGAAAGTTATTAAGTGAACTATATTATTACTCTAATTCTTATTATGTTATTAGTATTTTTATGTATCAGATATTATTTTTCTAAAGAGACACAATCTCCCCAAGAATTAAACAGAAGAATACTGTTTGAGAAAAAAAGAAGGTCATTATAATAGGAATAGATACAGAATAGAATAGAGTTACCATTGTTGGTAACTTTCTACTGTATTTTGTGAAAAATCTTTGGTCTATTTATATGCGATGTTAAAGATATCAAAACTATTTTAGAGGAAAAAGTAACAAAAAGCCTGGAGACCTCTTCTTGAAGGAAGGGTTGCTGTCAAGAGCAGACTGTAGAACTTGCTTTATAACAAAAGAAAAAAGACTGTGGGCAGTCAGAGCAGACTTTTCCTTTCTGTACTTTAACCAGTATTGGAGTGTCCTGGGAAGTAGGGAGTCCAATATTTTATTTTACATTCAACTTGATTTATTGAGTTTCTTACATTCTAAGGAGTGCATACTTTCCCAATAGGAAAAACAAAGAAGACTTTCATGTTGACTTATTTCAGTTCTTACCTTTTTTCTCTATAGGAAGGGTTCTTTAGCCAATTAGACCTACTTATATTATTGAGAAATATAACATAGTGATTTTGCAAAAGCCCTTGATAATCAAATCAATGCTATATACGCAATCATAACTGTTGTATAGACTTGAAGTTTGCTTCACTTTCCTATTGACATTTTTTCCAATTATAAGATTATTATACTACTAGCAGGGAATCTTAAAAAACAAAACTGTCTGATTTTTTAATAGACTTTCATTCCAAGTTGTTTATAACACAGTATTAGCTCAGATAACTCTTTTTATTAATTAATAAACAACAGTAAAAATACTTTTAAATATAATTGACTAGTGAATGTGTAGCTTATGAAATGTTATCAATATAATGTACAGAGAAAATAGACTTAGATCTTGCTTACTCTATTGAAAAATGTATATTAAAAATTTCTTTGAAAATTTAATTTGAATAATATGAACACACAAATGTGGCTTTTACAAAAATAAAACTGGATAAAGCAATGCCAAATAAGGTTATGGCAATCACATTAAACAGAGATAATTTTAGAATCATTTTAACATAAAAATCAATAAAATTACTGACTAATGAACCATACTGGCTAAAAAATGAATACTTAATATATGAAGCATAAATGACTGAGATATCAATGAAGCTCCTGATAAAATTAATGATTCTCAGATGTAGCCCCAAATTGTGAAATGAGATTAAGAAGTTAATTTTGTTGGGATAAATTAAAAATAAGGACATTGTATCTTAAAGTGTGATTTTCTGTGTTTGTGAGTTCAAATATAGAATTAGAAATCACATGCTAGGTAAAATCTTTTGCATTAATTTCATTATTCAGGAAAAAAGCATAAATATATTAAATAATTTCAAAAATTAAATTGTGTTTTGGTGTAAGGCCAATAGCTCACAGAGCTAGAATCCATGGTTGGGAAGTGGGCCTCAATACTCTCCTTATAAGTAAATGTATTTTAGAAGTCAGCATTCACATCTCAACATAGTTTCATTATTCTTTACATGTTATCACAGAATAGAGCCACTTATAAATTGATAAAAATAATGTTTTTCTCTAGCAAATAGTGCAGGAGATAAAGTTTTCAAAATTACCTATCAAATATAAGAGGAAGACAGATTGCTGAGAAAATATTGGTGTTTAGCCAGATGATATTTTTTTATATAGATTGAAGATAAAATGTCCTTGATATTTTTATATAGATTGAAGATAAAATGTCCTTAATTTCTTTGAAGTTATTTCACAGTGATGACTTCAGTAAGTACAGCATATGCTATTAGTTTAAAATAATGAAAAGTATGAAGGGATCTACTAAGTATGCAAGTTAGTCATTAAGTGACAGATGAAACTTTAGTAAAAACTGAAAATTATGAATCATATAATAAGAGTATATTCACATAGATACTTGAATCAATATGACTGTGATTTTGGAAACAAAATACAAATCTTAGATAGACACTTCTGTGAACTTTCAGGCAGAGATGAGTCCCCTGAAGTTAACATTATTTTGAGTAAATTTAAATTTATTAAGAAAGATAATTCTTTCAATAAATTTAAAATATAAAGGGAATGACATTAACTATGTATTACAAAATTATTTCCATCGGATCTAAGCATACCTATAGGCAAAAAGGTTTATCAGTTGAAATAAATATTCAAATCAATGAAAATAGCCTTATGGAATGTAATGACTCTTTGAACATATATTAATACAGGAGAGGAGGGTAATGTCAGGATTTAATTTGGCAAATGATATTTTTGTCAGTTACAAACTATTAATTAAGTCTAACATGCATGAAATAATATTGGCCTTGGATCTCTACATGGTAAGTTTTTTAAATTCATACAAGACAGCTAACAGTCATTTTTTTTTTTTAGAAAGGACCTATGGTATGCATAAATTATCCCTTTTTAAAAATATATATATATATTTTATTGATTTTTTACAGAGAGGAAGGGAGAGAGATAGAGAGTTAGAAACATCGATGAGAGAGAAACATCGATCAGCTGCCTCTTGCACATCTCCTACTGGGGATGTGCCTGCAACCCAGGTACATGCCCTTGACTGGAATCAAACCTGGGACCTTTCAGTCCGAAGGCTGACGCTCTATCTACTGAGCCAAACCGGTTTTGGCCATAAATTATCCCTTACTGATACTTCTGACAAGTGAGGAAATCAAAGAAGGAACACTGTGCCACCTGGGAGAAATCACCTGTGTTCTATGGCAGGCAAGTTTCATTATTGTAAGGACAGAAAAAGGCCTTTCCTTTTCTTTGCTGTGGGCTCCCACAATTATAAGAAGCACCTGGTAATTAAACCCCAAGATTGTTGGTTCCTCTGATTCAAACAGTCCCTCTGTTCAAACTATGCAACAGGATAAAATAATCTCAAGGCTACATTCTTGCATCCCCTCTTCCCTGTTGTTTTCTCAACTCAGGGATAATTCGCACTAAGGATTTTCTAGTTAGTAGAAAATTATCTTTCCCCTCCCCTTCAAACAAGCCCCTTTTTGAACTCTTCATAACTTTTGCTCTAAGCATGTTTTACAGGCTTGGGAAAAATACTGATAAGGCACCTCTTAGGACATCTGCCAGACTGTCTCCGGGAAAGCAAACAAAATGAAAATTTTCAACATAACCCCCTTGGTATCTGCTCAATTTCACCAGAATCTCCCTCCCTTCCTTGTTGCTTAGCAACTGCAATTATTTGCCCTTTAAAAGCAGAAGACACACTTTAGCTCGTTTGGCTCAGTGGCGAGAGCTTTGGCTTGTGGACTGAAGGGTTCAATTCTGCTCAAGGGCACATGCCTAGGTTGTGGGCTCAATTCCCAGTGTGGGGCATTCAGGAGGCAGCCAATCAATGATTCACTGTCATCACTGATGTTTCTATCTCTCTCTCTTTTCCTCTCTGAGATCAATAAAAATATATTTAAAAATAAAAAGAGCAGAAGCCACTCTGTTCCCTGCCCTGTATTGACTAGCAATACTTGCACATTTACTCTCTTGGAAGCATGGATGGAACTGGAGAGCATTACGCTAAGTGAAATAAGCCAGTCGGAGGAAGATAAATATCACGTGATCTCACTCACTTGTGGAATATAATGAACAACATAAACTGATGAACAAAAATAGATCCAGAGACAGAGAAACATTGAACAGACCATCAAACCTTAGAGGAAAGGCAGGGAGGAGGAAGGGTAAGAGATCGACCAAGGACTTGTATGTATGCATATACTAAATGTAACCAATGGACACAGACAGTATGGGGGTGAGGGCATGTGCTGGGGGGTGGGAGTGGCCAGGGAGAGGTCAATGGGGAAAAAGGGAGAGATATATAGTACTTTTAATCAATAAAGAATAAATAAATAAATTAATTAATTAATTAAAATAAACTTCCTTTCTGAATCTCCTCTTTTATTTTTTTTATTTTTAAATATATTTTTATTGATTTCAGAGAGAAAGGGAGAGGGAGAGAGAAACAGAAACATCAATGATGAGAGAGAATCACTTATTGGCTGCCTCCTGCACGCCCCCTATCAAGCCTGGGACCTGGGCATATGCCCTTGACCAGAATTGAATCTGGGACCCTTCAGTCCTCAGGCTGACACTCTATCCATTGAGCCAAACCGGCTAAGACTGCATCTCTTATTTTAGTTGTGAATTCTTTCACAACTCACATCACTAGCCAAATCCTAACAATTAGGCACCTCATTCAAACTAGAACTGTTCTACATTTGTGTCTTATTAATTTTCAGGTTTTTAGATATAAGAGTTTATGGTTAATATTATTAAAGCCATTCTATAATGCCCACTGTTGATAACATTTAGAATCCTTCAATCTTTTAAAATGTTATCTTAATTTTTTATATCTCCACTAAGTATGTTATGTTTTATTGTTTAATGGGGAAATTTATAAATACATTATTTGGGCTGTTTGTGGTTTGGGAAATTTACATAGAGTCAAACATATCCTAATCAAAAGACCTTTAACCAAATGAGTTCAGTAGGTTGGGAGTGGAAGGATTAAAACACCCTGTGAAATGCTCAAAATTGGGGTGAGTCAATTAGCAGAACATAAGTAATGAAGGAAAGGAAAGATAACTAAACAAATAAGTAAACCAGCCAGCTAGTCAAGATCAATACAACTGTCACCTAAGTAGGATAAAAGTTAATAATGAATAATAGGCTCATAAAAACACCTTATATAGCATATTTGTATGAAAAGCAAAACCTTAAAATTTAGATACTCATTAGATGTCATTTAAAGGATTTATGTAAGACACTTAGTATGATAATTTTTTTAAAATATTTTATTGATTTTTCACAGAGAGGAAGGGAGAGAGATAGAGAGCTAGAAACATCAATGAGAGAGAAACATCGATCAGCTGCCTCCTGCACACCTCCCACTGGAGATGTGCCCACAACCAAGGTACATGCCCTTGACCGGAATCGAACCTGGGACCTTTCAGTCCGCAGGCCGACGCTCTATCCACTGAGCCAAACCGGTTATGGCAGTATGATAATTTAAGTGTTGATTCTGAGGAACTGTGAGCAAATTAAAAATTATTACTTAAAACTATAAAATAATGTGTACCTGAAAGTATAAAGAATAAAGTGTCTTCTGGAAATAAAAATGGTATATTAGTGTCATCAATTAGTGTTAATTTTAAAACCAGTTTTTAATTTGAGTTCACATTAAAATTTTCTGCCAACTCTAACATTCTTGCCTGCGGCTTTGTGTGTCAAATATTGCCAGTGTAAGCTAGAGGAAATTAAAAAAAGGGGAAACCATCCCCTGACTCAAGATGCCATGAACAACATTCTTGACATCACAGAGAGCTGACTCAAAGGATTTTAATTCAGGGAATGACCCACTTCTCCATGTCACTTGTGTTGGATCTAAGCTACATAAACTTAGTTTCTTTGATACTGAGGTATAGCTAATTGTGCATAAAATGTGCCACTTCAAATAGAGTTTTCAAAATAAAATGCTGTTAAGTTTTCCAGATTAATTAGAGGAATATGCAAATTAGCCAGGACACTGTAACATCATGACTGAACAATAGGGACCTGAGGCTACATGGCACTTGGCTGGGGCGAGGGACCTCCGGCTGCACCCCCTGCCCAGGCTCTAGGTCCAGGGACCTCCGGCCGCACCCACCCCCCCACCCAGGCGCTGGGCTGGGAGACCTCAGGCTGCGCTCCCCACCTGGCAGAGCTTGACGAAGACCTCAGGCCATGTCCCCCGCCCTGGCACCAGGCTGGGGGACCTAAGGCTGAGCCCTCCCACCTGGCGGGGCTTGATGGGGGACCTGAGACTGCACCCCCAATATGGCGCTGGGCCGGGGGACCTGGGGCTGCGGTCCCTGCCCAGAGGGGCTTGACGGGGGTGGGGCCGGCTGGGTCTAGGTCTCCTGTGTTTTCGAAGCACATGGGGGTGATGGGCAGGGACTTGACTCTGGTTCCCGTAGCGCGCCACAGACTCTGACAGGAGGAAAATTTTCATATACATTTTACTAATTTCCTTTCATCTCTGACTCTTCTATTATAGAGAAAGGGCAAATAGCAATATTAAAATATTTCCTCTAATTTATCCCCCTTTAATGTGCACGAATTTCATGCACCGGGCCACTAGTGTGTGTGTGTGTGTGTGTGTGTGTGTGTGTGTGTGTGTGTGTGTGTATATATATCTTATTTTAAAAGCTTAAGTACACAATTTACTTTGAAAAACCAAAACCCCCTATATTTACATAAAACAAGCAATTTTAAGTTAGTGCATTCTAAAGTATCCTAGTAGTTTAGAGAATAATTTTCCTAGAATTTATAACATATACAATTATAAGGTAATTATGAGATAGCTATATGAAATATATTTGTAGTTATGGTTAAAAGATTGATTAATTTTATTTATAAACACTAGAGGCCCTCTCGCAATCCAGGACCCCTTGGGGGATGTCAGACTGCCAATTTCGGCCTGATCCCGACAGACCAGGCCAAGGGACCCCACTGGTGCATGAATCTGTGCACTGGGCCTCTAGTATGCATATAAGATCTTTGGTTAATCTCTTCCCTCACTCCTCCCGCCCCCCTTCCCTCTGAGTTTCATCAATCTGTTCCATGTTTCCATGCCTGTGCATTAAGCTTCTGCCCCCTGGTGGTCAGTGCACATCATAGCTACTGGTCAAATGGTCGAAAGGTCACTTAGGCTTTTATATCTATCCTATTTAATAATAGACAAATAGGGTAATTAACAGTACCTCCGCTATGCTTCCCATTGGCTAATCAGGACGATATGCAAAATAACTGCCAACCAAGATGGTGGCCGGCAGCCATGCAGCTGAAGCAAACATGAGGCTTGTTTACTCCAGTGATGGAGGAAGCCAAGGTTCCCCGCCTGTCGCGTCTTGGCTCTGAGCTCCTGAAGCAACAGCTCCAAAAGCAACAATGTTTCAATTATAAAAGCTAAACAAACCCAGATACCTGCTTTCAGCCAGCCGGGGCCTCAGAGCTGGAGCCGGGCCTCAGAACTGGAGCCGGCTCTCAGCTCCAGTGACAGCTATAGAAGGTAAATAAATCCCAGAATAAAAAGAAAAACAAAAAAAGGAGAGGCTGGGAGCTTCAGTTGCCTGCCAACCTGAAAACGGCCCTCAGCCCCTCACCCAGACTGGCCAGGCACCCCAGTGGGGACCCCCACCCTGAAGGGGGTGTGACCAGCTGCAAACAGCATTCAGCCCTTCACCCAGGCTGGCCAGGCACCCAAGCGGGACCCCCACCCTGATCTAGGACACCCTTCAGGGCAAACCAGCCGGCCCCCACCCGTTCACCAGGCTTCTATCCTATATAGTAAAAGGGTAATATGCAAACTGACCCTAACAGTAGAAAGACTGGGAATGACTGGTCACTATGACACACACTGACCACCAAGGGGCAGACGCTCAATGCAGGAGCTGCCCTCTGGTGGTCAGTGTGTTCTCACAGGGGGGAGCTCTGCTCAGCCACAAGCCAGGCTGATGGCTGCCAGTACAGTGGAAGTGGTGGGAGCCTCTCCTTCCTCCTCAGCAGCTCTAAGGATGTCCGACTGTAGCTTAGGTCTGCTCCCCACTGGCAAGTAGACATCCTCGGAGGGCTGCCGGGCTGCCAGAAGGATGTCTGATTGCCATCTTAGGCCCAATCCCCCGGGGAGCAGGCCTAAGCCAGCAAGTGGTCATCCCCCAAGGGGTCCCAGACTACGAGAGGGCACAGGCCGGGCTGAGGGGACCCTCCCCCCCTGTGCAGAAATTTTTGTGCACTGGGCCTCTAGTATATGTATAAAACCCTAATATGCAAATAGACTGAACAACTGAACAACCGGTCTCTATGACATGCACTGACCATGAGGGGGTGCACACGGAACATGGCAGGCTTGAGCTGCAGCAGGATGGTGGAGCAGGTGAGTCGGGGCACCAAACCAAGGCGGGGCACTGGTCCCTGTCATCGGGACAAGCCTCTGGTGGTTACTGAAAATTCTTTGCTCTCATGCACTGCAGTCCTGCCCAGCACTTGCAACTGCTGCCAGTGCTGTAGCCACTGCTCGCACCCGCTGCCAGCACTCGGCACCGGTCCTGATCACTCGGCACTGTCAGCAAATGCAAGTGGCGGCTGCAGGCCCCGATCACCCCTGAGGGCTTCTCCACTTCCCCCTGCTCCTGAGGGGTGATCAGGGCAGCACCAGCTGCTTGCACCCACTGCTAGCACCGGCCCCAATCGCTCTGTGCCATCAGTGGGTGCAAGCAAGGCCAGCATTGTCAGCACGTGGGAGCAGCAGCAGCGGGAGCAGGGCTGCTGGCAGAGAGGGGACAGGGCACCAGGCTGGGCCACAGAGGATGGGCTGAGACCTGCCCCTGTGCCCACCACAGCCTCGTGGCCCACAGTTTCCTTCAAGGTGCATGAATTCGTGCACTGGTCTCCTAGTATATAGATAATAATATAGCCCAAATAGCATTAATTAATGTATAAATATAACTAAGGAAGAGATTGACAAGTCTCTGTCAATGTTCTTTCTCACTGGTAATTCTCACTGGTAATAATGTTCAGGACCTAATTAAGAATCATTGTCTCTTATTTAACTACATAGCCATCCATGGAAATATCGTCATAAGCCAATTTTCTTTTTTCCAAGTATCTATAATAGAAAATATGCCTACATTTCTATTATTATGTTGCTACCCATCGATAAATAGCTGGATGGATGGATAGATAGATAGATAGATAGATAGATAGATAGATGATAGATGGATTTGTCTATTTGTGTTTGTTTGTTTGTTTTAGAACCAGGCTTTCTAATATTTAGTTATAAAATGTAACCTGCACTGGTTTATGCCATAATCTCCAATTATTTCCTCCAAATGTCAATAATTGATTTTAAACAGTACTGCCTTTTGTTAGATTACTTTGGTGAAATGGAAGAGAAAGAAGCTGGCTTTCATGCTTGTAGCAATGAGTTAAGAAAAGAAGTTGAGAAAGGCTCCGAGTGTTACTTGCTGGGGTAATCTATCATTTATATATATAAATTACATGTATAATAATAAACCACTGTTTCTTTGAATATTAATAAAGTTTGGATTCAAGTCAGAAAAAAAAGGAAGTTGAAGAAACCAGAGATTACATTAAATAAAAAATTCACCTGAAATGGACAAAAAAAATGTGAGAAAAATGTAACCTCCCCAATATTTTAAAATTGTCAATGTAAGAAACGTTCAAAACTGTAGAGAATTCTTATGAGTTTGAGTCAAACTGATGACGACTATGGGAAGCAAAATTTCAAAGAATTGAGAAAATGCTCCAGAGAATGGCAGTTTTGCAGCCATTTACATTACTATAGAAAGAGAAGGTTTAAAGGGGTTACATAAAATCCATTGACGATAGATTAGGGAGGTCAGAGAAAGCAAGAGGAAGAATCTCTGGGATTGGATAAAAAGTAAAACAGACAGGTAGCTCTTTTAGGTTGGTGGGTATAGGATTGTCAACAGTTAACAATTAACATGGTAACAATAACAATGAGGTGCTTAGAGGTCTCTGCTCTGTTGCAGTGATTTTGGCCTGAGGGGTCTGGAAAAAGGAAATTCACTGGACATTCTGAAGGTAAGCTCTGTAGATACAAAAAGACAATAGTCAGGTTCCTTTGAGGTAAACATTTACCTATGTCAGGGGATGATACCGACCTAGGAAATGACTACCTACCATGACTCGCATTTAGCTAGAAAATTTTAATTTCTGAACATCCTATGTGATTACTTTCAGTCTCTTGAGTTTGTAAGACCACCTTGCAGACCTCCCCAGAGCTTGTCAGGTTTAGTAGGGGCCTCGTTTTTTCTTACACAAAAATACTGAAATTTTCATAGTGTTACCTCTGTACGCGGGATAGAAGCTCTTGCTATTATTGTACCATTGGGATTGTGTGTTTTAATATGAGGGGAAGAGGGACCTCAGTGTCTGGAAGTTTGAAGGATGTTCAGGAGGTTGATACTTAGATTGAGTATTTGGAAGGAGTACCAGGAATACAGTTGATGCCACTTCAGTTGTTTCTCAAAGAAATGGAAATACTATTCATCATATATCTTCTCTTCCTCTCTTTTTACCTCTCTTTGTTCTCTTACATTCCATAGTCTCTGTCTTTAAAACTGCTGTCAGTGCTTCTGCCTCTCTTTTCTGTGATCTCACTGATTCTCTAGGTCTAACCTCTCTCTCTCCCTCTCTCTCCTATTCACTCTGTGTGTGTGTGTGTTGTGATGCCTCTGTCATGGTCTCTATTATCAGCATCTCTGTAAATTTGCTCTTCTGTAACATTTGGACCAGCTTTTAGTTTCCACTACTATCAAACCTTAGCCTGAGCTTAGTTTTGAATTGCCATGGCTTCATTTAATGCCCTAATAATACATGAATTGACCAGGCTTCTTGCAGCTAACAAAAACATTTTTAAGTGTTTCAATTCCAAGTTTTCACAAAGAGCTTTTGACTAATCAACTTGTTTGGTATTCACCTCTGGTTTTATCAAGTGTAGGGAAAGAGGCAAGGGGCCCCCGTCCCCTCTCTGCCTGTTCAAATATTGTCACCCAGGTCCACTCCTTAGGAGCAACTATGAGTGGGTAAATATCACACACACACACAAAATGTATAATTGAGGGAGCATTACCTAATATTTTTAGTAGAGCCCATGATAATTTTGAATTAAAAATTTTGTGTGTGGTTCCAGAAACTCTGGTATTGGAAACTTTTTTTCTGGAGAATTGAGTGGACACAAAATTCTGAAGAAATTTCTCATGAATTTGGAGATCCCCCTAAAAAAATTAAGTAGTGCTAATTATCCACTTGTTTGTCAATTAAGTTCATAATTATTCTTGAGGGTGATTTATCCAAGAAAAGAAAAAACAAAGACTACAGAGTAGTGCATACATTTATAATAAAGGCCCGGACACAGACCTGTCTGAATCACTAATTTATCTTTTTGCTAATGGTAATCTTATATGTAGGAAAATAAAAATTGTTTAAAGAAAATGTCTTAGCATTCTTGCTTCATTGATCAAAAGAAGACCATTCAGGATATTTACTATTTATTATATTTTTAGATTATTGTACAAATAAAGTGTAATAGGACGCATATTGACAAATTATATATATATATTTGAAATCAACTTTTCTAGGTTTTTTTTAATCACATTGTTTTGCTCTGAATATAATTAAAAGTATTTTATAAGGGTTTGGGTGAATAAAGGAGCAGTATTGGGATTAGATGAGTCTAAGAATAAAATTTAAAAAGAGTTTAATTATGTAGAGGAAATCATTAATTAACTAGCAAGCAATAGTGGTTCTATTCTCAAACTCAACAAGGATAACTGATGACTGTGCCATCATCTTCTCTATAATCAGCCACCTACCCACTTGACCTTCTTCACCTCTGCTCATATGCCAGGCTGAAACTATGGGAAGAACATCTGGGCATCATGCCTACCGAAGTCTCCATGGCTCTTGCTGCTGCTCTGAGCTTAATTTTTATTTAACCTTTGTTTTAATGATGAAAGATTGTCCTTCTGTCAGCAGTCCTCAACCTACAGTGCACTTTTGTCACTCATTCCCAGTTTAAACACTTAAGGATCAGAAAGTATGGCTTTGCCAACCCACATGATTCTTTTCTGCTTTCTTCCTCAAATTCCAGTATGGCTCAGTCTATTGACCTTACACATAAAGTCATTGAGTCTGATTCTCCTGCATAAGATACTCCCTTGGCTAAAGGTGGCACCCTAGGAAGCTGCATTAGCATTTAGCACATCAGTATGTCTCTTATAAAATCACACTTCACGAGTTGTGTTTCAACTTTCAAAATGCTAATGACTCATTTCATGAGGTTTAGGCACAGAAATCTCTGAAACATCAGTTTATTTAATAACATATATTTTTAAAATCCAGAATGAGAAAAACACAGCCTTTCTGGTGCGTGGACCATAAAGCTTAGGTATTAGATACATTTCCACGAACTGAAACAATGCAGAAGCTAGGAAAGTGCTAACTACGAAAAATAAGGAAGCAACTTGGCAAATCACTTGTGCAGATACTAGAGTTTGTTAGATATTCTTCAGTGAGATGTGACCACATGCTGGGTTTTGCAGCTCATGTAGAAAATGAAATTTCTATTAGTAAGCATCTTAGAAAACTAAAGATGGTAAAAAGAAAATTCCAAAAGAGTAAAAAATTATTGTAACAGAGTTCTATATAATTGTATATAGTTCTGATTTTTTCTAATTATGTTAACAGTCAGAATATCAGCTGGAAGAAATAAACAGCACTGGGGTATGTTTACCTTGGGCAAGTTCATACTTGATCAGCAATGATAAGATCCTCTGAGAAAATAATTGCTTCACTCCAGATAACTCACAAGTGTCAGGCTGCTTAGCATCCAGACATAAAAGCCATAACCTCTATTGATTAATGTCAGTTCACATTATCACCATCAGTTAAACAACAGCTATTTTCAAATTCATGCATATTAACAAAGTGAAATGAAAAATGTCTCTAGTGTGAATATCCATAACAATAATACAAACAGGTCAACCTTTATATAGAAAGGTTATGATAAGTAGGAAGAACACATGGGGATGATAAGGCATCAGCACAGAAATGTCAGCTACCATATAAAATAATGAAAGATATTAACCCAACACATCCTTGCCAGGCTGTAAGTTACCATAAAATACTTTCCTGATACACCTTATTTTTTTTTAAATCAGGATTATTTCCTTTCTCATTCTCCCAGGACAGAACCATTGGCTCTCTATCTGTATCTCAGGACCTATTTAAGCTCCTTAAAAGTCTGCTATTTATCCTAATCCTCTTTTTCAAAGTTTGGGTATTGGCTCTTAGACAATTTTTTCTGGCAGTTTACTCATCTAGCCACACGAGTTCATTTTGTTTTTTTTAATCAAGTGATTTATCTCTGATTCAGCTACTAATCCTGCAAAATCACCTATTCTATTTTCTTAATGGGTAAATGGCCACACCAATCTTCACAAATAGCTAGTAATTCAAATAAGTATGATATCTGATGGGAAACTAGGCAAGGGATAGGGAATTAGGGAATTCTGAGAGCTGGGAGAGCTGTGGTCTGTATGACTGTTGCTCATAGTATATTTGCTATGATAAGGGCCATATTGAGTCCAGTGGGCTCTTAAACTATGTGTCCCAACCTGACTTTTGGGCTTTTGTAACTTTAATAACTGGACTATGGGTAGGAACTTGCTTTGGCCTTCCTAAAGTGTATCTGCATAAGGAACCATTCTGAATTAATCTTGGTGCACCCAAAACTGAAGACTAAATACTCTAATCTTAGAAAAATTAACACTGCATAAGGTCCATAAGACATAGATGTCACCTAAAGAAAAAGAGAAGTCAATCTAAAACTTTATTTAAATAAGTTTTCAAATGTATTGAAATTTAATTTTGGCATATGGCATGCTTTGAAAGTTTTAACAGTTGAAAAGAAGTTTCATGGCTGGCATATCCATATTTTCAAACTGAGATTTGCATCCCCTCTAAATCAATAACAATTAGCAGATGTCACTCTGTAACCACTAAATTTTTCTTACTTTTAAAAATTATAATGGATCTCCGAGGTTAATTTTTATAATAAAAATATATTTTAAGAATTAAGACAGCTTTTTATTTATTTATATTTACTTACAAATTATGTTATGTATTTTGTTTTGGTAGCCCTGGCAAGCTGATACAGATTTCCCCAAACTAATACTAGCAAACTAAAACAAATTGATCTTGTTTAACTATATGTATATTTTATATATGTAACTTTAGCATGATTCTAAAAGGCATAACTATAGAAAAAGTCATACTCTCCATCATATCTTTTATTTTATTTTTCCATCACACCCCGCTCCCAATTCTGCCTACTCCCTGTTGCTTAACAATCTTATTAGTGTTAGGGTTATCCTTCCCACATTTCTGTCTCTCTTTTCTCTCCTTTTCCCTCTCCCTTTCTCTCCTTCCCTCTGTTTTCTTCTTCCCTTTTTCCCTTCCTTCCTTTCCTTTCTTCTTTCCCTTCAATCTTTCCTTCCTTCCTTTCCTCCCTCTCTCTAATTATTTTTTCTACTTACCTTCTAAGAATTGCATGGAATATCTCATATCAATTATTGTTTGTTCAACTTTCATGCTTTGAGTTACTCTTAAACCCTGATGACTTAAAAAGTAATCTAATTGTCTGTTCCCACAGCTGGAAGAAGTTAATGGGGGGGGGGGGGACCTATGCAATACTTTCAATAATAAAGATTTAAAAACAACAATTCTATAGCAAAAAATATACTAATAAATAAACTAAGTAGAAAAAAAGCCATGTAATTAATATAGCAAGCTTACATCAGTTTTCTCTGATTGCATAGGTCTCCTCTAAGAGTAGCTCTGGGAAACCCTGTATGTAGAGATGGCAGCCTTTATTCTGTGAGGAGAGAGGACAACTAGAGGCTACTCTTCATTAAATCACTTATTAATATAAATTTGTTGGATGTTAGAAGCCATTTTGACATGGTATCCCTTCCAGCAAATCTTAAAATTTGTTTATAAAATCACTTTCTTTTAAGGTTGGAGTGACAATATCCCCACCAGTCACTCTGTAAGTGTGGAGAATGGTGAGCAATTAAAGCATGCTGACATACTAAGCTGTCCCCTGGAAAGTCTTCAAATCAATGTCCTGGAAATCCTCCCCCACAGAGAATTTCCGTTCTCCATGACGGCCAATCCAGAGCTTGGAGTCTCTCTAGGTTATTTTCAGGAGGGGCAGTACCTGTTTGTTTCAGCCTTAAGTTTTTACCAGTATCTCCAATAAAAGTTGGATTATGTTTAGATTAATAACAGTTGTCCTCCATTGCCAATTGTTTAGATTAATTGTTTAGATTAATGACATTGTTCAGATTAATAATGTTTGTCATCCATTGCCAAAAAAACTACATAGTAGTGGGGATAAGCAAGTAACTTGACAGACTACTTCAGAAATCATTTTTAAAATATGACTTACATAGGACAGTCACTAAGTACCTTAATTTTTAACCCTTTATATTTTTTCACTCTCTAATTTATCAGTAGTAGAAACTATGACTCTTCTGATTCTTAAATAATTAATATAAAACAATGGGTACTGGCACTGCTCCAATGGACGTGGAGATCATATCCCAGAGACTGTGGTTTCTAAACCTGTAGCACTCACTCCACAAAGGGTTTCCTGACCCTTTTAGAGACCCACTCATTGCCTAGAGATTCCATTGACAGTGTTGGAGACTTGATGTCAGGGGTTGTCACAAAATGCACAAAGTAGCCACACATGAATTTCTATTTTGTCATATTCATGTTGAAATACAAAAGCCAAGTAGATAGATTAGAGGGGGAAATAAATCTATGTGGAGATCATTTTTAACATTAGCATTGTACTCATGATATTAGTATAGGCTGATTGATAATTTTGGGTCCATCATAGAACTTCATGTTGCTCTAATGATTTAAGTTATCTCACAAACTCTGATTCCTAGGCTACATTATTAGATGGGAAACCCTAATAAAATAAAAATGCACTCACATGCTATGTGAGAGACCACTGTTTAAAACAAGCAGTTATAATTGAGGAAACCAACCAAGGACATGTGACTCTTTAAGACATGAAAAATAATTAGGACTATAGGTATGGAGAGAGAAGCTAGCTTATCCTTCTGGAATGTTATTTGACTATTTCTGAAGACAAATTACTTAGATCCCACTAGATTACATAGGTGACCCACTAGAATAGCTATTGGACTATTAGAATTATTGCTGTGGCCTAAACAAGCATCCATTTGGAAGGGACATGGCTGAGTGTTTATTTCTTACTTCTCTAAGTAATCTTAGAGAAAGCGTACTGCAACTGAGATGACTGGAGCATGACTCTGTTTCCAGCAACTTTAAAGAATTTAATACCACTATTTCATTTAAAGAAAACAATGTATTAGTTGCTTCATTCTAAGGGGAAAAAAAGTAAATATTGAAAGCGTCAAGTATACTTGGTCATTGGAAATTATTTGAGAGAAAGATGAAACCATGTAAATTTTGTTAGGCAAATAAGAAAATGTATCTATTTAAAATATTACAACAATGTGCTAAAGGAATAAAAATTTTCAAAAAAAATCACAATATACCAAATGTCTTCCATGTTTCTGATTTTTTTTTCAATTTTAATATAAATCAGTCATCAATTATTTGAAAAACCTACAAAGAGGAAGCATTTTGAGTATTATTTGGGAAGTGAGTTTAAATTTGAACCTAATTTTATTATGACCAATTTAACATCTAGCTATTTTAGTCTGAACTCAAATGTAATGATTTTAAAAGATAACACTAATGTTCCTAACACACAGTAAGCACTCAATCCCAGCCATCGCACTACTTTTTAAATGACAATAATATCTACTTCATATGATTTCTATGCACACTAATAGAAATTTGTATTTAAAGCTCTGAGGAAAATGCCAGGCACACAGTAAACATTAAATAATTGGTAAATATTGAAAATATATTTTACATATTATATAAATACTCTAAGGCAGTGGTTCTCAGCCTGCTGGCCCTTTAAATACAGTTCCTCATGTTGTGACCCAACCATAAAATTATTTCGTTGCTACTTCATAACTGTAATGTTGCTACTGCTATGAATCGTAATGTAAATATCTGATATGCAGGCTGGTCATAGGCGACCCCTGGGAAAGGGTCGTTCCCACAGGTTGAGAACCGCTGCTCTAAGGGCTAAGTATATTGATTGTGCTCTGAGTCAATAGAAAAATTTTAAGAATGAAAAATGTCCCCTATAGAGTTGAAATTTTAGAAATTTAGTAATTGATTAGTTCTGTAGATAACTTGTATTGCTTGCCAGAAAGCTAGTAAACAGATAAGACCTGCCTTTTATATAAAATAAAGTATTTCTCTATACAAATTTGCCATCTATATATACTATTGAAAGGTCAGTATAACTCAAAGTTTATTTTTTAATATAATAAATAATATCCAAATTCTCTCACCTTTTAATAATCTTCAAATATACATGGAAAGCAATTTCATTTTTATGTCTTATATTTGAATTTCTTGGGCACAATTAAATTTCAGACAGATAAAGTTGGGATCAAAAATATGAGTGAAAATATTTTTAAAAATGACTTAGAGAATTCTGAGCACATGCCCAGGTTTTGGGCTCAATCTCCAGTAAGGAGCATACAGGAGGCAGCGGATCAATGATTCCCTCTCATCATTGATGTTTCTATCTCCCTCTCCCGTTCTCTTCCTCTCTCTAAAATCAATAAAAATATATTTTAAAAAACATAATATACATATCAATAATATCTAGGCTGCTATCTAAAGAAGGTACTCAGATAAGAGGTACCTATCTTCGAATAAAAATTAAAATTGAGAAATATAAAGTACACTCCATTGCACTTTGGTGGGGAATACTCTTTCTAATAGTGTGAAATAAAGGCAGTGTCTTCCATAATTCACATTTAGCAGCATTGTCATGGCTGGCTTCAAGGCAGCAGCAAAATCGTCTGACAAGGTCATTAAAAAATGGGCTGAAAGTAGATGATATGACAGAAATTTGCTAAATTTTAAATAGTAACCTGATTGTTGGCCTGGAAAAAAGTGATAATAAGGTGGCCTGCTATCTGACTCTGTGCCTTATTCTCAGTGATCTGTGGATGAATTCATCGTAAGTCTCATACAATGATGAATATTATGGTACATTTATAAATAAAATGACTAAAACGTCAAAACCAGACACATTAGGCAAAGTGACTTTAGAGGCTAAAGTGCTAAATCAAATGAAAAGATCTTATTTGGATTGAAAAAATAGCATTAAATGGGACTGAAGCTGTCATATGAAGGAAAGAAGCTAAGCACAAGAATATAACAACACTAATCCTTGCTTAGATAAAAATCAAGGACACCTTGTATCCCTGTAGATTTTGCTATGATGCTAACATACAATACAAATTAACCCTGACTTTAAAAAACATATATAATGGTAAGTAAGAAAATAAGAAAAAAATTAAATAATAGGAATTAAAATGTCAATTACATTTATTATTCTTGTTGGATAAATATAATAATTTAGTGAAAGTACCCAAAGGAAGTCCTTATATGTTTTCAATTTAAAACTTAAATGCTAGCATCACAGTTTTATACCTGATATTTAAATATTTGTTGAATTTTGCATGACGTAGTAATTTATCTTTTATCTTTGACTTTAATTTTAACTGGTGTTAATTTAATAGTCACTTTTTAAGAATTAAATACAATTTAAATGTTTATCACAAAAGGGAACTTGATTTTCTATAAATGTAAAGAAGAAAAAACAAAAGATTTTAGTAAATATAAAAAAAAATAAAATGAAAGTTCTCATCTTAAAATTTTTGGTATGCAATAAAATACTTCATTGTTAGATTTAAATTAATATGTCTAATATATGTGTTAAAAAGTTCTCTAAGAGTGAGTTGCTATGAGCAGTGTAATTCAATACGTAAGATTTTGTTCTTTATTATTCTACTTTTCTATCCTCCTTTATTGCTTTATAAACAGGCCTGTGAATTTTTTTTATTTTATCATTGTTAAAAATGCAGAATGGATGCCTTAACAAATACATCAGATTTAATTAAAATACTTTTTTATAAAACTACATATGCATAATTTTTTATACAGTAATGTAGTTATGGCTAATTTTATGTGACAGCTGGACTAGCCCCAGGTGCCCAGATTAATTAAACATTATTTCTGGGTGTGCCTATGAAGGTATTTCCAGATGAGATTAGCATTTGAATTTGTGGACTGAGTATAGTCGATTGTCCTCCCGAGTGTGGGTGGCCATCATCCAATCTACTGAGGGCCTGAATAGAAAAAAAGGCAGAGAAAAAAGAAATTAACCTTTTTTTCATTCTGCCTGAATACTAGAGCTGGGACATTGATATTTTCCTGCTCTCTGTGCTCCTAGTTCTTAGATCTTAGGTTTTGACTTCCATAGGTTTCCAGTTTGCCAAAGGCAGATTGTGGGACTTCTCAGCTTCCATAACTGTATGAGCCAATTTGTGGGGAGCTGATATAGGGTTAAGCCTGGGACTGACCTGTTGGCAAAGTCACAAACAATTCCCAGCTTAGAGGGCACAGTCCTCTTAGCATAATTAGGCTTGACCTTATGAGGCTCTCTAGATCTTATCTGGGAAGCTAATGGGCTGAGGGAAGTGCAGGAAGTGGCCAAAACAAGTGAAACTCACAAGAACTGTGTAACTATGGAAACCACTACCTTGTTTACCTCTCACTATAAAATAAAGGCTCAGCTTGCCTTGGCATCTTTTTCTGTGGCTTCAGCCAGGCACAAGGAAGATCCACAGAGACTGAAGAGAGCTATGCTGATCATCTGAACACTGTCTCCGTGTAAATCATTCTTCGCTGACTCCATCCACACCTTTGGGAGCCCCTGCACCTGATGGGGCTGGACCCCAGCACCAATTCCTATAATAAACTTCTTCATTGCTATCTATCTATCTATCTATCTATCTATCTATCTATCATCTATCTATCATCTATCTAATTTTATTGGTTTTGTTTCTATGAATGTTTAAATCACTCGGTAATCTTCAGTCTTGGTTTATCTCTCTAAGTATAGGTGTTCAGTTAGAATAAGTAAGGTTTCATTTTCTTTTGCAAGCAAAATACAGTGAAATCCCTCATATAAATACATATCTTTAAGTATCTCACCCAAACTCCTCCAGGTATTTTAAAGTATTAGTGTAAACTCAATGTAGGCTTAAGATTGGATTCCTGCTGTATTAAAGTTTAAAATATTCCAGAATTTTATCTGTTTCAAGGGAAAAAAAGCTGTTTTTGTCAAATAGACAAATAATACAAGCTTGAATTGTTTTGAGCATTGAAAGGTAGGAAGGTGAGTAGATGTCTTAAAACACAAGATTTTATATTGACAATAATGTGCAGATAAAAGGAACATTTCCTAGTCTCCCAGAAACCACTGGATAACCATGGAAATAAAGGAAAATTGATACAGGTAGAGATAAAATCACCATAGGAATAATGACTAGACTTATGCAAATATTAGCGTAGACTTGGTACTGTTATTCCCGTTACATTCCTTATTTGAAAAAAAGTAAAAACTGAAGAGTAGATTTTAGCTTTAATGCATTGAAATACAAGTTGTTCTTTCTGAGTCTTAAGCTTGAGTAAAGATATTCTCAGAAAAGGCAGTTAACACAAGTATGAAGGTAAGGACTAAGTTGAAACCTTGATATCTATAAAGAGTAAAAATACAGCCGAACCGGTTTGGCTCAGTGGATAGAGCGTTGGCCTGCGGACTGAGGGGTCCCAGGTTCGATTCCGGTCAAGGGCATGTACCTTGGTTGCGGGCACATCCCCGGTGGGGGGCGTGCAGGAGGCAGCTGATCGATCTCTCTCATCGATGTTTCTAACTCTCTGTCCCTCTCCCTTCTTCTCTGTAGGAAATCAATGAAATATATTTAAAAAAAAAAAAATACAGATTTATTTTCAACATATGGGAGTTACATTTTTTTAAAGTAGAGAATATTTCAAAAAGCCAAAATTCTGGAGGTGTTTTATCCTAAAAAATACTAAAAGCCAAAAGAGTTCTTTAAAATTAGAATCTGGCCCTACCAGGTTTTGCTCAGTGGATAGAGCATCAGTCTATGAACCATAAGGTCCCGGGTTTGATTCTGGTCAAAGGCATTTACGTCAGTTGCAGGCCCCTCCCCAGCCGGGGCCCTGGTCAGGGTCTACGCAGGAGGCAGCCAATCGATGTGTTTCTCTCACATCAATATTTCTCTCTGTCTTTCACCCTCTCTTCCACTCTCTCTAAAAATCAATGGAAAAATCCTTGGGTGAAGATTAAAAAAATAATTAAGAAAATAAAAAAAAATTAGAATCTGGGCCTAACTATAATGATGATTAAATCATGTAACTACCAATATTTGCTCCACAGTCCAAAACAGTGGTTCTCAAAATAAAGTATGCATTAGGACATATGGAAGGCTTGTAAAACATAGATAACTGTTCTCTACTGTAGAGTCTCTGACAGTAGGTCTGGTTTGAGGTTTGAGAATTTACATTTCTAACAAGTTCCTAGGTGATACTGATTCAACTGCTCTGGAGAACACACTTTGAGAAACACTGGTATAGATAATGTTCAGCTTCTTTCAGGAACTATTTAACAGGCTGAGCAAACATGCTTAATTAGGTAGGAACTTGTGTCACCAGAGGGGAACTGACACAGGATTAGGGGGTAAGCCTGGGACAAGCTGCTACAGTCCACTGCTCCCCTGGTTGCAAGTCTCATGGCGACCCTTAAAGTTTAGAAGAAAAAAAGTAAAGAGTTCATGTCTGAGAATGAACTTTGTCTTTGGGTTTTATCCTTCGTCTTGAGGGTTTTTATGTTCTTTTGCCAGTGAGGATCTTAGGGGAGGGTTTCAGCAGAATATTCATCAGCCTTTCAGGTGCTTTTTAAATATAGAGATTCATCAAAATAAGTGAATAGGGGAGTTTGGGATTCTTCTTTGGTTTGCTTTACATGTTACTTTTTTCTTCGGTCTGCCTAGCTCTAACCAGGTTCTGATTTCTTCACCTCACTTCATCTATCCTGAAGTTTAGTTAGCACAAACGTCAGTAATTAAGTCTCTATCCTCTATCTCCGTGAACAGGATGATTTAAGCTATGTACTCTCTGGTAAGGGAGGAGATGAATAAACCATTTTCTCTCAAGTGTCCTTGGTTAGGGAAGATAAGGTCTTGTGATTTAATAGCTGGGTGTAAGTTGTTAAAATTATTTGGCCTTTTATAATTATCCTGTCTCAGTTTTACCATTGCACTTTAATAATTCAAAACATCCCCTATGGTATTGTAGTTTTAGAAATTTAGTAATTGATCAGTTTTGTGTATAATTTGTATTTTTTGCCAGAAAACTAGTAAACAGACAATAGACCTGCTTTTTATATAAAATCATGTATTTCTCTATGCAAATTTGCCATCCTATATAATAAAGAGGTAATATGCAAATTGACCATCACTCCAACACACAAGATGGCCACCCTCATGTGGACACAAGATGGCCACCTCAAGATGGCTGGCAGGGGAGGGCAGTTGGGAGGGACCAGGCCTGCAAGGGAGGGCAGTTGGGGGTGATCAGGCCATGAGGGGAGAGCAGTTAGAGGCAACCAGGCCAGCAGGGGAGGGCAGTTAGGGGCAACAAGGCTGGCATGGGAGCAGTTAGGCATCGATCAGGCTGGCAGGGGAGTGGTTAGGGGGTGATCAGGCAGGCAGGCAGAAGCGGTTAGGGGCAATCAGGCAGGCAGGCAGGTGAGTGGTTGGGAGCCAGCAGTCCTGGATTGTGAGAGGGATGTCCCAGATTGGAGAGGGTGCAGGCTGGGCTGAGGGACACACACCCCTAGTGCACAAATTTCATGCACCGAGCCTCTAGTCTAGAGGCTTTCAATATATGATTGAAAGCTCAAGATAACTCAAAGTTTATTTTTTAGTATAAGAAATAATATCCAAATTCTCTCACATTTTAATAATCTTCAAATATACCAGGAAAGTAATTTCATTTTTAGAGTAGATTATGTCCTATATTTTAATTCTTGAGCACAATTGCATTTCAGACAGATAAACTTGGGGTCAAGCCGAAACCGGTTTGGCTCAGTGGATAGAGCGTCGGCCTGCGGACTGAAGGGTCCCAGGTTCGATTCCGGTCAAGGGCATGTACCTGGGTTGCGGGCACATCCCCAATAGGAGATGTGCAGGAGGCAGCTGATCGATGTTTCTCTCTCATCGGTGTTTCTAACTCTCTATCTCTCTCCCTTCCTCTCTGTAAAAAATCAATAAAATATATTTAAAAAAAAAAAAACAAAAAAAAAACTTGGGGTCAAGTTATGAGAGACAGCATAGTATAAATAACTTATCTGAAGAAATAATGTCTGCAAACTTCCTAAACTGGTGAAGAAAAAAACTTACAAGTCCAGGAAGCACTGAGTCCCAAACAAGAAGGATCCAAAGAGGCCCACACTGACACATACTAACAATTAAAATCCCAAAAGTTAACAACAAAGAATCTTAAAAGTTGCAAGAGAAAGGTAGTTGTTTACCTACAAGAGAGCTCCCATAGAGTGTCAGATGACTTCTCAACAGAACATTGCAGGTGAGAAGGGATTGAAATGAAATATTCAAAGTGATGAAAATCAGGGACCCACAACCAAGGCTACTTTACCCAGCAAGGCTATCATTTAAGGACAAAAAGTAAGTCTCAATAAATTTAAGAAGTTTGAAATCATATCAAAGATCTTCTGTAAACATAATGCTATGAAAGTTGAAATCAATCACAAGAAGAAAAATGAAAGACACAAAGACATGGATGCTAAATAACATGTTACTAAGCAATGCATGGATTAACAATTATATCAAGAAAGAAATCAAAAGATAACTTGAAACAACTGAAAATAGGAACAAAATAACCCCAAATCTGTGGGATACAGGGAAAGTAGTCATAAGAGGAAAGTCCATAGCATTACAGGCCTATCTCAAGAAATAAGAAAAATACTCAAAAAAAAATAATCTAAATGTGCAGCTAAAAGAATTAGAATGAGAACAACAAGAAAACTCTGGAGGAAGTAGAAGAAAGGAAATAAAGATCAGAGTGGAAATAAATAATATAGAGACTAAAAAAATAATAATAACAAAAGATCAATGAAATCAAGAGTTGGTTGTTGAAAAGATAAATAAGATTGATGAACATTTAACTTGACTTTCAAGTAACAAAGAGAGAGGACCCAAATAAATAAAATCAGACATGAAAAGGGCAAAGTAACAACTGAAACTGCAGAAACACAAAGTTTTGTAAGAAAATACTATGAACAACTATATACCAACAAACTGGACAACAAGGGTGAAATAGATAAATTCCTGGAAGCATATAATCTTTCAAAACTCAATAAGGAAGAAGTAGATAACCTGTAGGCCAGTATTCAAAAAACTCCCAGCCACCCAGGCCGGTATTACACAATTGTTAGTGTCAGCCCAGGCACTGAAGGGACATGGGTTTGATTCCTGGTTAAGGGCAAGTACCTGGGTTGCAGGTTTGATCCACTGCCCTGGTCAGCACATGTGCAATAAGAAACCAATTGATGTGTCTTACTCACATGTCTCTCTCTCTCTCTCTCTCTCTCTCTCTCTCTCTCTCTCTCTCTTTCTCTCCCCCTGCTCCTTCTCCTCCTCCTCGCCCTCGTTCCCTCTCTCACTTCCACTCTCTCTCTAAAAATCAAGGAGGGGAAAAACTCCCAGCAAACAAAAGTCCTGGAAAAGATGGCTTCACAGGCAAATTTTGCCAAACATTCAAAGAAGAATGTTTATCCTCCTCAAACTGTTCCAAAAAATTGAAGAGGAAGGAAGACTTCCAATTTCTTTTCATGAAGCCAGCATTATCCTAATTTCAAAAACAGATAAAGACATTACAAAGAGATAAAATTACGGGAAGATATACCAGATGAACATATATGCTAAAATTCTCAACAATATATTAGCAAATTGGATTAAACATACATTAAAAATATCATACACCATGACCAAGTGGGATTTATTCTGCAGATGTAAGGCTGGTATAATATTTAAAAATTGATGCATGCTATACATCACATAAACAAAATCAAGGATAAAAATCAGATGATCGTAACAATAAAGACAGAAAAAGCATTTGACAAAATTCAGCACTTGTTTTTGGTGAAAACTCTCAGCAAATGGGAATCGCAGGAACATAACTCAGCATAAGAAAGACCATACATAAAACATCTACAGCCAACATCACACTCAATAGGCCAAAACTGAAATCATTTTTCTTAAAAACAGGAACAAGACAGGGATGTCCACTTTCACTCTTATTCAACATAGTACTGGAAGTCCTAGCCATAGCACTCAAACCAGAAGAAAAAAAATCAAAGGCATCCAAATCGAGAAGGAGGAAATAAAACCATCCTTATTCTCAGACGACATTCCTAAAGAACCACCAAAGAACTACTAGATTTAATAAATGAATTTGGCAATGTAGCAGGAACCAAAATTAACACCCAGAAATTAGCATTTTTATACATCAACTAGAGGCCTGGTGCATGAAATTCATGCACTGGGGGGGTGTCCATCAGCCCAGCCTGCACCCTCTCTAATCTGGGACCCCTTGGATGATGTCCAACTGCCTGTGGAATCAGGCTTAAACTGGCAATCAGACATCCCTCTCACAATCCAGGACTGCTGGCTCCCAACCGATCACCTGCCTGCCTGCCTGATTGCCCCTGACTGCTTCGGCCTGCCAGCCTGATTACCCCCTAACCACTCCCCTGCCAGCCTGATCGACTCCTAACTGCTCACCTACAGGCCCAATCGCCCCCAACTGCCCTCCCCTGCAGGTCTGGTCCCCCCCAATTGCCCTCCCCTGCCGGCCTGGTCACCCCCAGCTGCCCTCTCCTGCTGGTCCGGTTGCCCCCAACTGCCCCCCACTGCAGGCCTGGTTGCCCCTAACTGCCCTCCCCTGCTGGCCTGGTCGCCCACAAATGCTCTCCCCTGCCGGCCATCTTGTGGAGGCCATCTTGTGCGAGGGCGTGATGGTCAATTTGCATATTACCTTTTTATTATTTAGGATAATGAACTCTCAGAAAGAGAAACTAAAAAATAATATCATTTACCATGGAAATGAATAAATTAAGATACTTAGGAATAAACATAACCAAGGAGGTAGAAGACCTTACTCCGAAAACTACAAGATGTTGAAAGAAGACATAGAGGAAGATATAGACAAGTGGAAGAATATACCATATTCATGGACTGGTAGAATCAACGTCATTAAAATATCCTTACTATCCAAAGCAGTCTATAGATCCAATGCAATTTCTATTAAAATGCCATCAGTATATTTCACTGATCTAGGACAAATATTCCAAAAGATTCTGATGGAACCCCGAAAGACTCTGAATAACTGTAGCAATCTTAAGAAAGAACAAAGTTGGAGGGATCATAATACCAGATATCAAACTATACTACAAAGCCACTATAATCAAAACAGCCTGGTACTGTCACAAGAACAGGCATATAGATAAATGGCACAGAACAGAGACACCAAAAATCAACCCAAGCCATTATGCTCAATTAATATTTGACAACATAAGCAAGAACATAAAATAGAATAAAGGCAGTCTCTTCAATAAGTAATTTTGGGAAAATTAGACAGGTATATGCAAAAAAATGATACTAAGCCACCAACTTACACCATATACAAGAATAAACTCAATGTGGATAAAAGACTTCAATGTAAGTTTCAAATCCATAAAAATCCAAGAAGAAAACCTAGGCAGTAAAATAGCAGACATCTCAAGTAGGAAAATTTTTGTCAATACATCTCCTATGGCTACAGAAACAAAGGAAAAAATGAACAAATGGGACTACGTCAAAATAAAAAGCTTCTGCACAGCAAAAGAAACTATCAACAAAATGGAAAGGGATCCCACTGTATGGGAGAACATATTTGCCAATGATACATCTGATGAGCTAATCTCCAAAATATATGAAGTACTCATACAACTCACCAAAAGACAAACAATCCAATTAAAAAATGGGCAGAGGACCTGAATAGACACTTCTCCAAAGAGGACATACAGATGGCCAAATAGATATATGAAAAAAATGCTCATGGTCACTAATCATCAGAGAGATGGAAATTAAGACTACAATGAGGTATCACTTCACACCTGTCAGAATGGCTACAATCAATAACTCAATAAACATCAAGTGCTGACAAGGATGTGGAGAAAAGGGAACCCTCATGCATGTTTGGTAGGAATGCAGATTGGTGAAGCCACTGTGAAAATAAATCAGTATGATGTTTCCTTAAATAATTATCAATGGAACTGCTATTTGACTCAGCAATACCACTTATGGAAATATATCCTAAGAATCCAGAAACATATGCACCCCTATGTTCATAGCAGTGTTATTTACAATAGCTAAAGTCTGAAAACAGCCCAAGTGCCCATCAGTAGAGGAGTGGATAAAAATATACTATGCAGCTATAAAAAAGGAGAACTCTTTCCCAGCTGGTGTGCTCAGTGGTTAAATGTCGACCCATGAACCAGAAGGTCACAGTTCAATTCCTGGTCAGAGCAAAAATCTGGGTTGTGGGATGGAGACCCAGAAGGGAGTGGGCAGGAGGCAGCCAATGGATGATTCTCATCATTGATATTCCTATTTCTCTCTCCCCTCTCTCTTCCTCTCGTTGAAATTAATTATAGAGGCCTGGTGCATGAAATTCATGAATGGGTAGGGTCCCTAGGCCTCGCCGGCAATTAGGACTGATCTGTGGGGCAACTGGTGAAGTGATCAGTGGGCCCCCACTGGCACCCGCCTTGGCTGGCCTGGCACTGCTCACTCGCTGGCCTCGCCCCCGCTGCCACCACTGGTCAGGGCCTGCAGTCTGGGGCAGCTCCTGCACTGAGAATCTGCCCTCGGTGGTCAGTGTACGTCATAGTGACCAGTCGTTCCACCATTTGGTCGATTTGCATATTAGGTTTTTATTATATAGGATATATCTATATCTATATATATATATATATATATATATATATACACATAAATTTTATTTTTATTTTTTTAAGAAGAAATTCATCTTTTGCGACAACATGAATGGACCTGGAGATAATTACGCTAAGTGAAATAAGCTAGTCAGAGAAAGACAAATATCACATGATCTCACTTACATGTGTAATTCTGCCTGAAACCACCTTGTTGTGGTCCATTACAAAGATTGTTTCCACTCTCCTGATTTCACTGAGTGGCTAACTTGATGTTTTCTTTCAGCACAAACCCCATTTTTAAACCAATTCAGTCTTTCCAGTTCCCACCTTAAAACTCCTAGGAAAAAATGTGATTGTTTTTAGGTTTACTTCAGGAATCAGCTTTCTTTCTGGTTAGAAATTACCATATTTATTTTATACCGTTATTCATATTGCAAACATGATGAAGGATCCCAAAATGTGCCTCTAGCTTTAAGAGTTCCAGCAATAATTCTCCAAAACAAGTAGGGGGCATAGATTTAATAAATACCCCCACTAGCATCACAGCATTTTTTAATCAAATGAGAAGATTAGATAGTGCTGAATCTGAGATTTACACATAAGCTAAAATGTCTAAATTGTATTGTTGCTTGCCCTAGCCGGTTTGACTCAATGGATAGAGCATCAGCCTATGGACTGAAGAGTCCCAGGTTTGATTCCGGTCAAGGGCACATATCTTGGTTTCAGGATCCTTTCCTGGTCAGGGTTTGTGCAGGAGGCAACCAATTGATGTGTTTCTCTCACATTGATATTTCTCTCTGTCTTTCCCTCTCTCATCCACTCTCTCTAAAAAATAAATGGAGCCCTAGACAGTTTGGCTCAGTGGATAGAGCATCAGCCTGTGGACTTAGGGTCTCTGGTTTGCTTCCAGTCAAGGGCCTATGCCCGGGTTGTGGGCTCGATCCCCAGTAGGGGGCATGCAGGAAGCAGCCAACCAATGATTCCCTCTCATCATTGATGTTTCTATTTTTCTCTCCCTCTCCCTTCCTCTCTGAAATAAAAATAAAATAAAATAATCAATGGAATAAACAAACAAATGAATGAATAAATAAATAAACCAACAGTATGGTTGCTTGAATAATTTAATCAGCCATATTTGAGTGCAAGAAATAGAGACTCCTCAAACTACTTCAACTAAGGGGTTGTTTTTTAGGATATGCATAAAATCTCACAGATATGTGATTAACTTCATGAAAATTGAAGTGAAAAATGTTTCTGGTAATTATAGCTGGGAGTTAATGCTGATTTCAAAGTGAGCGTAGAGGTCTCATCAGTGCTCTTACCTCTTTAGTGTTCAGCCACTACTGATAGCTAGTTCACAATGGCTGCTCCTGGCATCTGCACCTAGAGAGCTTCAATTGGCAAATAGTTATCCAGGCCCCCAAAATTATATTTTGCATTTATGTACCATCATATTTGGCAAATGCTTTTTCTCTATGTTGCTTGTGATATATTCTGAGAGAGAACCATTGGTTCAAATCCTAATACAGTATCAGTTCACAGATACGTTTGGAATATGTAGCCTTGGGTCAGGTTTAAACCTCTTAAACTGTTAACAGTTCTCTCTGTTATGGAAAGAAATGCAGTATGAGTTGCGAGTAAAACAACAATCCTGACAAGATTGTATAAGCAGCATAGTTACTCCGATGGAATACAGAATGTGACAAAATATCTAATCACATTACAAATACATGAAGTAACCTCGCTGGAGCTGGCAGTGGAATACGGTGCTGACTTACATAACCTTAGAAATGAGTGAAAACCGTAAGACTAAGGGCAAAAGGAACTATGCATATATACAATACACCCTGGTTGGTAAAATTCTTTCCCACTGGATATGAATAAACAATTCTGAAACCACTAGATGTCTATACTAGTATTAAGTGATTTGGTAAATGAATGGCAAATGTTGGGAATTATTTTTCTCACCATTGGACCAGGAGGTTACAGATGAACAAGGAAAGAAGGCAAAAATAATCCATGTGGTAAGATATTAGGGTTAGAAACACCAGTATGGATTTATTTTTACCTTAACATAGGCACAGATGCATACACAGAGGAATATGTACAAATATGTTTATATAGTTGGTAAATACACATACAAATATGTCTTTGTTCCATCAGCCAAGAGGGCCTATACACCGACATCCCAATAGTAAAAGCAACAAGCAATCAAATGTTGGTTTATAATACCATAGACGAGTAAAATAGAACACCTTTCCTTAAAGAACTGGCCCATTCTAGACCTGGAACATGGAATATGCAAGATGAGCCTATAATATCTTGTAGTGTCAGAAAACAACATATGCTTGGGAAAAAACAAAACCAAAATCACGATGGAGGTTTGTCAAAGGAACACAGAAACCAACTGAAATAGTTCTCAATGCCCCAAACTGGAACAATGTGCGAGACATAAAAAATAAAGTAGTATTGCATTATAACCCAAAGTATAAAATCAGTATTCTAAGTCCATACTGTTATAAATAAATGTTTGGGTACATGCAGAACTGTGAGATAATAAATAGATCTTTGGTGCAGAATAATTCTAAATAATTTATGTAGGAACATTGACCTCAAGGAAGTGTAGGCTGTGCACTTCTTGCCAAAAAGTAAATAATAGGAAAAGGGTGAGGACAAAGCAACTTTACAGTGGGGAAACCTGACAAACACTACTGCAGCCACGTAGTCACGCTCAACATCAACACTAATAAGTCATGTACCCTTGGGATGTTGCAAAGAGATGGACGCTGTACTTCTGTGGTCTTCCTCCCCCCAAATCATGACTTCCATGTAATAATGAGGCAAACATCAGACAAATACTGAATGAGGAATTTTCTACAAAATAGCTTTTTAATTCCCCTCAAAGTGCAGAGGTTGTCAAAAACAACAAAAGCCTGAGTAACTGTCAGAGCCTAGAGGAGTCAAAGGAGGCATGAATATAAATGTAACATGGCATCCTAGATAGGATCCTAAAAGAGAAAAAGACATTTCTAAAAAAAAAAAAAGAGAGAGAGAGAGAGAGAGAGATAATACGTTAAACTGTTAAAACTATAAAAATCTGAATAAAACATTGATTTTTGTTAATAATAACATATCAATATTGTTTCATTAGTTGTGACAAAAATGTAACATATGATATTAAAAATAGAGAAAATTCTGTGAGAGTTACATGGGAACTCTCTGTATTATCTTTGCATCATTTCTGTAAACATAAAACTGTCCTATCATAAAAAAAGGTTATTGGATTATCTTATTGGTAATCAACTATGACTGATATTCGCAAGTAGGAGGGTTCATTTTTAAAGGCTAAATTACTGCCTACTGTCACTTTTGATTAAAGACTGATAAAAGTTATTCACTAAGATAGATTCTCATTTCTTCACCCACAAATATGTAGAATGAAATAAAAAATCAAGGCATAGCATTTGCTTTCCTCCTGTTTAGGTAACAAACAACAATTTATTTTAAGTTTATATTGAACACTGTCTTAGAGGATATGATTTAGAACTAAAAACAAATTGAAGACCATTGGAACTCCCTGTAGAGACGGTTGGAATGTTAAATTGCATGATTCCAGCGAGCCACATTAAAGAATAGTGAGGCCTGTTTAATGAGTCAATAGAATAATGCTGTAAAGAGAATTATGAAAAATAATTAACCTGAATTTATGGGTTTAACCTATAAGTTCTCCATATATCACCAATCAGGTAACTTAATCCATCAAGGGAAAGAATAAATAAAGGGTGTAAAATATCCTGGAATTGTTCACTCTAACACTGTACATTCTGGAGCCTGAAGCAAATTCCTTTCACCAAAAAATGGGGACAGGAGCCAAAGATTAAGTATAGTATCAAAATTAAGTTAAAATGAAATCTAATTAATTCACTTAAAAATATTAAATCTAAATAAAAATTTTTAAAAATTTAATAGCAAAAATAGTGATCATGGTAAAGACTTACTCATGTGAGTAGACAATTATAGTTAAGTATACTTTAAATCTATGAAAGAATTACAGGAATATACAGGCAAAATACCTATCCTAGTATATAGCAATGAAACAAACTTCATGGAGAAAATAATAGTTTATGTTTAAGGTGGGACTTGGAAGAAGGATAGGAATTAGCCTGTCAAATATTGAGAGTGAATGGGGATAAGGGATGCAGAATCATTCAAGTATAGAAACAGTATGTATAAATAGCAAAGCTAAGAGGAAAGAGAGAATAGAAGACCAGTAATGACTGAAATGTATGAGACATAAGGCCAGAGAGAGAAACATGAGACAGATCTTGCAGCACTTTGTAAACATTAAGTTTTGAAATACATTGAAGGATAATGACAGTCTTTGACTACCATTAAGTAAGAAATTGATATAATCAGATGTGTCATTTATTGCAATCATTTTGACTGTAGTGTAAGGAATGGATCGGAGATATTCAACCAAGGAAGGACACTATTGACGTGAACTAGAGTTGAGGCAGGGGAATGGAGAAATGCAAATGGAAATTAGATAGAATAAGATAAATCCAGCCTTGGTGATTGATTTACTGGGGGTGAGGGAAGGGCAGAGAGAAAAAAAGAAATTGAAGAAATAATGTTCAGGTTTGTGACAGGTAGAAAACTGTCAATACCATGTAATAAGATGAAAAACAAAAGGAAAGGGATAGGCATCAGGCCAAGAGAAGGACTCAATAATTGTTAGATGTGCTGGATTTGAAACATATTTCTGACCTCCAGGTGAAGATATCCAATAGGTTGAGCTATGGGGGTTTCAAACTCAGGAGTGGATGGGCTTGGATGTGGATTTGTTGATTTCTGCAATGCTACATATACAGGATAATTAAAGCCTGGAAACAGACTTTTATTTAATATGTAATTTTTTAAAAAATATATTTTATTGATTTTTTTACAGAGAGGAAGGGAGAGGGATAGAGAGTTAGAAACATCGATGAGAGAGAAACATCGATCAGCTGCTTCCTGCACACCCCCTACTGGGTATGTGCCCCCAACCAAGGTACATGCCCTTGACCAGAATCGAACCTGGGGCCTTTCAGTCCACAGGCCAACGCTCTATCCATCGAGCCAAACCAGTTAGGGCAATATGTAATTTTTTAAGTAAAATGTTTGAGGAGTGGAAACCATTGATATAGTGATCCCAGTGTGAACAAAACATAGGCTTTTATGAGTAAGATTGATCATATTTTTTAACATAAAACTGTTCAGAAACTGGCATTAGATAAATGTTTACCTGAAAGAAATTTAAATGAAACAAATCTTGCATGTGTATAAAGTTTCCAGTCTTTACAGTTTTTCATTTACATAGTTGTTTCTCAGATAAGAGACTTACAATTTTCTATAGAATTCACTAAAAGGATTTTTAAATGAAAGAGTATCAGGCAACCCTCTGACATCAGGGGAAGCATACTCAAGAACTAGGAGAATTAAAAGTAGGTGACTGGCAGAAAGAAAAAAGCAAAAAAAAAAAAAAAGCAAAGGTAGGTGACTGGAAAGCATGTGCATGTGGAGTGATGTCCGAAACCCAGTGAAGGATCATTTCCTGGACAGGCTGAGGCCTATTCTGATGGGCTTGTGCCCCATAGTATGGATGGCTGGTAACTGAGAAGAGTTTCGCTCTGTATTACTGATGAAATGTTACACTAAGGAAATGGAAGCTTAGCATTGTAGGGCAGAATTTTTCAACCTGAAAGAACTTTATTATTTTCAACTGACAAGAAAAAGAGTTCAAAGTAGTTAGAACCCCTGAAGAGATAAAAGGGAAGGAAAATAGAAAGAGTTAGGAGATAAAATTGTTATTTCTAGAAGAAGGATGATAGATTTAGGTATATACCAGTGACTATAAAATGTTCATTGTAGGTGTGAAAATTGGAATTAAAATAAGCATACTGATATGCTTACTGCAGCCTGAATGGCAAGTGCACCTCAATTTTCAGATGAGATAGGCTCAAATCCTATCACAAGTTCTTTGTGAAACTAAGAATTCTTTTTTTATTGCTACTCTCTATTCACATCTGGCTGTGATTTTCAGCTTTTGCTGAATTCTGCTATTCCATTTCTGCACAGTTGTCTAGTGCTGACCCAATTTGGGTACATACAATTCTCTTTGTTTCCTCTTTCTCATGTCACAAATACTACTAATACTACAGAAAAGAAATATCAGGAGCTGGAGATTCAAATATAACTATAGGAGATGCTAAGTAGCAGCATTCTATAGAAGATAATTTTCAAATGACACCCAAATTCCCAGCTCCCAAGAAAGGCCTTTAGCCCCATCTGTCAACTCAAGCATCAGACTCTAGCCATATTGTTCTGCCTTTGCTCTTCTTCCTGCACATCACCACTTTTTTCTAATTTTTTATTTGCTGTATCTTGAGATGTCTATTCACTTTTTAATAGACAACTTAGCTAAACATTTTATGATCTCCTCACACCTCATGTCCATGAACCCTCAGTTTGTATTCATAAAAGACTTAAAAAATTCTTCCCTAGTCAAAGGAAGTTACTTAAGAAAAGTGAACTTTGATATGAACCAGTTAAGATAGAATTTTTACCCAATAATCTCTCCTTTTAGTGTGCATAGTTCGTAACTCAGCTTTTGAACCATAAATTATATACGTATGGTTCTCAATTCTCTTCATTTCTGTTCTATCAGGTTTTATCACAATGTTTACCACATGGTTGATGCTTAAAAATATTAAGAAGATAGATGAAAGAATGAGTGGTTAATCTCTATATATAAAAGGCTAATATGCAAAGTGTTCCCTCAGGAGTTCAACCAGGAGACCGGGAGTTTGATTGCCTGCAGCAGGGGAAGGACAGCCCTGGCCATCAGCCTGAAGACCCTGATCAGCCCTGATCGCCAGCCAAGCCTAGGGACCCTACACGTGTACGAATTTCACGCACCAGGCCTCTAGTTGATTAATAAAACAAGGCATTGATAAATGTCCTTTGGAGATATTAGAAGAATTCATTCAGTGTAAATTATTACAGTACATTCAGTTTGCATTTTTTTTGCAGAAATCAGGGAATATGAGAATGGCAATTTTGCTGATAATGCTACATATGTATCTGCAACATAGATTGTATCTTTGTAATGAAAACTTTTGTAATATGAACAGTAATTTCACTGAGTATAGAGAGCTAGCTCAGTTTTCATGCTGATCACTTAATACTCTATGCAGAATGCCTACATTATCATACAGACACGAATATAAATGTGGGACTTTATTTTGGAAGTTTAGTTAATCCTGGCATTTGATGTAGTCAAATGAAGGTCTCTGAAGTCCTCTCATTAGCATAAAAGTTAATTGCTGCTCTGCTCTTACCCACAGGACAATTTTAAACAAATTAGTAACCAACTGCCTTTCTAAAATCAGATTCTTCCAAATATGCATATGAATGTTGACTTATGGAATTCCTAATTCTCCAATTGCTCATACAAGATATAGAAGCCTGTTTTTCTTCCCACAATTAACCTTGACTTCCTATGCCTGCAGTTTCTGTCAGATCCTTGTGTTTAACTTAAACATGGTTCTTTAGTCAATTTTCCCTCATTGTTTTCTTACCTACCAAATCTACCAGCTCATATACTTTTTCTTCATCTGCTTTCTAACTCTAACCACTATTCGAGTAATCCTTTCTCTTAGGTCTCTATTATCCTCTTCCTTCTATTATTTTTCTACATAATTTTATATTTATTCTTACCTAAATTTTACCTTTCTCCTGCTTACTTGTTTTTTATTTATTTTTTCTTCACAACTAAACCTAATACTAGTGGCAGAAGTGGTTCTGAATACTCTATTTCATTAGAAGTGGAATTACTTAATAGAGCACATAACATACAGATTACTTGAGAAATTAAAATAAAAAAAGATCATTCAGCATGATTAATATAATACATTTCAAACTGTTCATTATTCTTGTTACTTTACTGATTCCAAAGTAATGTATATAAAAAAAGAAGTACATATTAAAAATATTACACATTTAATTTCAAATATATATAACACTTAGGAAAATGTTAATAACATAATCAAGTAAAATTTTGAAAGCAGTTGATGGTTCTAATAAAACATTTGTTTTTCAATGTATATTGTTTGATGTCAGGAAAATAGAGCTTGATGCTTAAATTATTGATAAGAAGTTAGCAATACTATTAGCCTACTTAAGGAATTTCTGGAGTTCTCAGAATTTTATAGAAATGAAAGTTGTGAACCATTTGTGTTTCATTATGAAAGTAAACAGACACAGCTACTTTAGATTATCTATATATATCTCTATATCTCTATATCTCTATATCTCTATATATCTATATATCTATATATCTATATATCTATATATCTATATATCTATATATTTATATACCTATATATCGATCTATCTTTCTATCTCTATATATGAAAGCTTAAGAGATCTTTACAATGGAACAACTGGAACGACTGGTCGCTATGACATGCACTGACCATTGCGGGGCAGACACTCAACACAGAAGCTGCCCCCAGCCCACAGGCCCTGATTGCTGATGGGGCCTGCCAGCCAACCTCCCAGTTCTTCCCCTAGCCAGTAGGCCCTGATTGCCCAATTGGGGCCAGGCCTCCGGGATGGGATGGGGAACCAGGGGTGGGTGGCGGCAGATGCGGGCAGCGAGGGAAGGAGGAGGAGGAGGAGAGGAGGAGGGAGGTGGGAAGGCAGGGAGGAGGGGAACCTGATTGGCCCTGATTGCTGACCAGTGAATTTCATGCACTGGGTCTCTAGTCTTTTTATAAAAATACCAAAGATTACAGGAACTTGTCCTAGATAATAATAATTTAGGAGAAAAGCACATTAGGGTATCTATGTACTCTGGGATAAATCTTTGATTTATGAAAGGTTTTATGAAACTACCTTCTTATATCAAAAAGGCAAATAACAATGTCTATTTCAAAAAGAATTGTAACAGATACTGAAAAAGTATCATATTTCACACCTGCTAAAATTCCACTTTTCTGATAATTCCTCTTAAATATATGTCTTTAATAAAAAGCTTTTTATTTCTACATTTGTGAACAAAACTGTCACTACCACCTTTAACAACTACTCCGTAAGACACAGATTAAGAGCAGTAACAGTTAAATAACAGTAGTTTTGATATTATAGAGTCAATCAGGATATTCTGAGGAGAAAGATTACATGACCAATATTTTCTTGTTCTTTGTTGTTGTTTTTTTTACATTTTTATTATGTCTTTTTTTATTGTTGACAGTATTTCAGCTATCCCCCAATTTCCTCCATATCAGGCCCCATCCTCCCAGGCCCTGCTCCATGCCAGGCCTACACCACACTATTGTCTACGTCTATTGGTTATGCATATATGCATATAAGTTCCCCGGTTAATCATTCCCCTCCAACTCACCAGACACTAGCCTTCCCTCTGAAGTTAGCCAGTCTGTTCTATGCTTCTAGGTCCTTGGATCTATTTTATTCATCACTTCATTTTTTCATTAGATTCCACATATGAGTGAGAACATATGATACTTATCTTTCTCTGGCTGACTTATTTCACTAAGCATAATACTCTCCAGGTCTATCCATGCTGTTGGAAATGGTAAGAGGTCTTTCTTTTTTTACAGCTGCATAGTATTCCATTGTGTAAATATACCACAGCTTTTTTATCCACTCATCTACTGATGGACACTTGGGCTGATTCCAGATCTTAGCTATTGTAAATTGTGCTTCTATGAACATAGGGGTGCATATATTCTTTCTGACTGGTATTTCAAACATCTTAGAATATGTTCCCAGAAGTGAGACCACTGGGTCAAATGGCAGTTCCATTTTTAAATTTTTTTAGGAAATTCCATACTGTTTTCCACAGTGGTTGCACCAGTCTGCATTCCTGCCAGCAGTATACTAGAGTTCCTTTTCCCAACATCCTTGCCAGTACTTGTTGTTTGTTGATTTAATGATGGTAGTAGCCATTCTGGCAGGTGTGCGGTGAAAACTCATTGTAGTTTTAATTTGCATCCTTCTGATGACTAATGACATTGACTATTTTTTCATATGTCTATTGGTCATCTATACTATATCCTCTTAGGAGAAGTATCTATTCAGGTATTTTGCCCATTTTTTAACTGGGTTGTTTGTCTTCCTTTTGTTGAGTTGTATGAGTTCTTTGTATATTTTGGAAATTAAGCACCTATCAGATATATCCTTGGTGAATATGTTTCCCATACAATGGGTTCCTGTTTCATTTTGATGGTTTCTTTTGCTGTGCAGAAGTTTTTTAGTTTGATATAGTCTGTTTGTTAATTTTTCCCTTACTTTCACTTGCCCTAGGGCAAGAGAAAATTGTACTATGTGAGATGTCTGAGATTTTACTCCCAGCAAATAAAAGTCCTGGACCAAGGAAGTTTTACCAAACATTCAAGGAAGAACTAACACCTATCGTCCTCAAACTACTTCAAAAAAGTCAAGAGAAAAGAACACTTGTAAGCTCTTTTTATGAGGCCAGCATTATGCTAATCCCAAAACCAGATAAATACAGTACAAAGAAAGAAAATGACAGGCCAATATCCCTGATGAACATAGATGCTAAAATTCTCAACAAAATTCTAGCAAATTGGATCCAGCGATACATTAGAAAGATCAGACACCACGATCAGGAGGATTTATTTCCAGGATAAAAGACTGGGGCAATATCAAAATC
>NW_005871300.1:132658-136934 GCF_000147115.1 Myotis lucifugus
CAACTTTTATTCAACATAGTACTGGAAGTCCTAGCCACAGTGATCAGACAAGAAAAAAAAATCAAAGGCATTGAAATTAGAAAGGAGGAAGTAAAATGGTCATTATTCTCAAATGATATGATATTGTACATGGAAAAACCTAAATACTCCTCCAAAGCACTACTAGACGTAATAAATGAATTCAGCAATGTAGCAAGATACAGAATTAACATCCAGAAATTGATGATATTTTTATACACCAATAATGAACTCTCAGAAAGATAAACTGAAAAAAAAATCCCATTTACCATTGCAACAACAACAACAAAATAAGATACCTAAAAATAAACTTAACCAAGGAGGTAAAAGACCTATACTCAGAAAACTACAGAACATTGAAAAAAGCAATAGAGAAAGATACAAACAAGTGGAAGCATATACCAAGTTCATCAATTAGAATAATTAAAATCATTTAAATGTCCATACTACCCAAAGAGCAGAACAAATATTCAAAAAGTTTGATGGAACCAAAAAGACCCTGATAACTGCAGCAATCTTGAGAAAGAAGGACAAAGTTGGGGGGATCATAATTCCAGATTAAATTATACTGCAAAGCTGTTGTAATAAAAACAGCCTGGTACTGGCACAAGAACAGGCATATAGATCAATGGAGCAGAACAGAAACCCAGAATCAACCCAAGCCATCACACTCAGTTAATGCTTGACAAAGGAGGCAAGGGCATACAAATAATTAAAGATAATTTCTTCAATAAATGGTGCTAGGAAAATTAGACAGGTACATGTAAAAAAATGCAACTAGATCACCAACATACACCATATACAGGAATAAACTCAAAATGGATAAAAGACTTAAATGTAAGATGAGAAACCATAAAAATCCTAGAAGAAAAACATAGGCAGTAAAATCTCTGACCAATGTTTTTTGAGATCATATTTATTTGTAGTAATATGACATATACAAAAGAAAGTCAGTGGTTTAGAAGGTTTCTTTAATACTGTATAAATATTACCTGCTAGCAAGAGAAAATAATTTTGTAAAAATTAAACAGCAGAGAATCTGATTTTTAAGAAAATGAATAATGAAACAGCAACAAAGGAAAATTTACCCAGAGAGAAATCTAGCACATTTTCAAATAAGTTGTTTGATATTACAGGGGAGGTATTCATAAGACAATTCCTAATATTTTTATGTTGTCAATATCATCTGGCTATCAATTGCTAATGACATATCAATTGTCACCCTATCATTCACTTACAGGAAATATTTTTTCTTTTTTGGCAGCATTTATGGCAAGTTTTGGGGTGTTTGTTTTTAGTGTTTTAAAATTTTCTACCATATGTGCAAGTATGAATTGCCTTTCAATTATTTATTGGTATTCATTGGTGAATTCTCAGTCATTATCTTCTAAATATGCTCTGTCACACTCTCTTTATTATATCTGGATCTACCTATCTGTGTTAGGGATTCTCATTCTAATCTTCTCACTCAATTCTATATTTTTTAACATCATATTCACCATTTATTTATATCTTTGCATATATTAAGGATAATTTGTTTATATCAATTTCTTTCTCCATTATATTAAAGCAGATTTTAATTTCACATTTAAAAATTTCCTGAGGTCTGCTTTTGTAATTTTACAAATCTACTTGAATATTTTAATTCATATTTTCAACAAATGATCTGGCTGCTTGTTGAATCTGCTGACTCATCTTATTATTTCTGCATTACTTCCTCTTTCCTCCCACCTTCTCTCTAATCCTCCCCCTCCCCACTCCTGCTCCTTTTCCTTTTTCTCTCTCTGTCCTTTCCTTCATCTCTCTCTTTCTTTCTTACTTTTTCTCTTTCTTACCTCATGTTTTTTTAATTTTAATTTGTGAGAATTATGTAATGCCTAAGTTGAATATACATTCCTCTAACTACAAAGAATTTTCTTTTTACACTTCAGTTTCCAAGGGACATGTAACACAGAAACACTTTTTTTTCAGGTTTATAGAGATATTAGATTGTGTAAATTTCAGGTATGCAATGTGATGATTTGATACATGTGTATATTACAAAATGTTTATGACAATAACATTAAATAACACATACTTCATCTCACATAGTTAAATTCTGTTGTTGTTGCTATGGTGAAAACATTAAAGCTCTGCTCTCATAGCAACTTCAAGTATAAAATACAGTATTGGTAACTATAGCCACCAAACTGCACTTTGGACCTTGGATTCCAGGAACTTATTTATCTTATACTAGAAAGTTTACACCCTTTGAACATCTCTTCATTTCTCCGACACTTCAGGTTCTATCAACTACCATTCCACTCTCTGTTAATAATGAGCTCAGTAGTTTCAGATTCCACATATCTTATGTGTATAAAAGCCTAAGTGACCAAACGACCAAATGACTGGTCACTGTAATGCGCACTGACCCCTGGTGGTCAGTGCGCTCCCACAGTGGGAGTGCCACTCAGCTGATCAACGGGCACCAGACGCCCTGTTCATGGCTGGCAAGCACAGCTGTGGTGCGAGCCTCTCCCACCTCGGCAGTAGTGCTACCAAGCAGCGACAGCAGGCAGTGGGGCCAGGATGATCAGGAGAGGCGCAGTGCACAGCCCAAGCTCGGGCTCCTCTCCGGCTGTCTGCTGCTTTGTGCACTACTACATTCCTGGGGGAAGTCAGACTGCAAGCCATGGCCTGTGGGGATCAGGCCGAAACTGGCAGTCTGACATGCCCCAAGGGGTCCCAGATTGTGAGAGGGTGCAGGCCATGCTGAGGGATCCCACTAGTGCACGAATCCATGCACCGGGCCTCTAGTAAGATAATATAGTACTTGCCTTTCTCTGCCTGACATTTCACTTAGTATAATGCACTCAAGGTCCATCCATAGTGTCACAAATGGCATGATTTCCTTCTGTTTTATGTCTGAATAATATTCCATTGCACATATACTAGTACATATTCATAATCCATTCTATTTTATTTAAAGGTATATGCTTTTTCCAAAGACCTGTTCTGTCAGTGAGTAAGTGTTGTGAAAGTTTATGTGATTATTTAAAAAGAAGACATAGGATAATAAATAACCCAGTTGAATAGTGTCAGTGAACACTAGGTTGTTTTCATGTCTTCACTCTTGTGACTGATGCTGCAATGAACATAGGATATAGTCATCTTCTTGAGATAATGATTTTGCTTCTTTTGGATATAAACCCAGAAGTAGGATTACTGGAAAAAGTGGTAGTTCTAATTTTAAATTTTGAGAAACCTCTGTACTATTTTCCATAGTGGCTATACCAATTTATGTTCCCAACCAGGGCTCCCTTTTCTCCACATTCTTGCCAACATTTGATATCTCTTATCTTTTACATGACAGCCATTCTAACAGGAATGAGGTAATATCTCATTGTGGTTTGATTATATTTCTCTGAGGATTAGTCATGTTCAGTATCTTTTCATGTACTTAATTTGCCATTTTTATATCTTCTCTGGAAATGTGTCTATTCTAGTCCTATGCCAATTTTTAATCAAATTAGTTTTCTTTTGTGTTTTTTTACTTTGCAATTCTTGTATGAGTCCCTTATATGTTTAGGATATTAACACCTTATCTACACTAATAAAAGAGAAACATGGTAATTAGCATACGACCGCTACTCTTCCCATTGGCTAATCAGCGTATCCTTATGCAAATTAACTGTCAGCCAAGATGGCGGCCGGCAGCCAGGCAGCTGGAAGCGAGCATGAGGCTTGCTTGCTCCAGTGACTGCAGACTCCAACGTTCCCGTCTGCTGCTGCCGGCCTCTCAGCTGGCAGTTTGAAACATTCTAACAAATATAGGCTGGGATCTCAGAGCTGAAGTTATACATTGTTTCGATTATAGAACCGAAACAAACCAGATACGAAGCCTCAGAGCTAGAGCCAGAGCTAAAGCTGGCCCAGAAGAAAAAAAGAAAAGAAAAAAAGGAGTGGTTGGGAGCTTCCCGCCAGCCTGAAAGCAGTCAAAACCACCAGCCTGAAAGCAGCCCTCAGCCCCTCACCCAGACTGGCCAGGCACCCCAGTGGGGACCCCCACCCTGATCCAGGACACCCTTCAGGGCAAACCAGCCGGCCCTCAGGCCTCTATCCTATATAGTAAAAGGGTAATATGCCTCCCAGCACTGGGATCAGCGGAGCGGCCAGCCCTCCGGGAACTGGATCAGCGTGACAGGGGGCAGCCCCCAAACCCCCCTGATCAGCCCTGCTCTTTGTGTATAAAGGGCGGCGGCCCCAACCCCCCCCCCCC
>NW_005871300.1:137564-140711 GCF_000147115.1 Myotis lucifugus
TGTTTGGAAGGGTGTAGCTATGTGTAGATCATGCTATATGTTTTTAGAATAATTTGTTTAAAGTTACCTATTTTTCCTTTTCAACTGAAAAATTTGAATCAATTTATGTTCTTGCCTTAATGATAAACTAAAAAACTCATGTCTTAAAGCATGCCTTGCTTTACATGTGTACAGGGTGGGGCAAAAATAGGTTTACAGTTGTTTGTATGGAAAACAATACAATATTAAATAATTAATAGTATAAGAATAAACTGTGTTTTGCATACTCACAACTGTAAACCTACTTTTGTTCTACCCTGTGTATATGTCAGTTCAAATTATTCAACTGCTCTGTAGAATCACATTAAGCATTATTTTTTTTTAAATATGTTTTTATTTATTTTAGAGGGAGACAGAAAGGGAGAGGGGGAGAGAGAGAGGAACATCGATGAGCGTGAATCATCCTGTAGTTGTCTCCTATATGCCCACTACTGGGGATCAAGCCAGCAACCTGGGAATGTGCCTTTACCTGAAATCTAACCTGCGACCTCTGGGTTCATGGGATGAAACAATTGAGCCACATCGGTCAGGGCTGAGTGGGCATTATTTTGCAGTTCAGTTAAAAGTGTGTGTGCTTTGGAAACAGGCAGGTTATTTTTTTAAATAAATATTTATTATTGAAAATATTACATGTGTGTCTCCTTTTTCTCCCCATTGACCTCTTCTAACCCACACCCACCCCTGCCCCAAGCCTTTACTACCCTATTGCCTGTGTCCATGGGTTATGCGTGTATACATACAAGTTCTTTAGTTGATCTCTTCCCACCCACCTAGCCTCCCCCTCCTTCCCTCTGAGATTCAACAATCTGTTCCATGCTTTTATGTCTCTGGATCTATTTTGTTCATCAGATTATTTTTTAAACCTAAATCTGTCATTTAAAATTGTGTCATGTTGGACAGGAAATGTAACTTCTCTATGGTTCAGTTTCTTCATCAAAAAAGTGAAAATCATGAAATCTATCTCACAGAGTTGTCTGAATAAATAAGAATTTGAAAACACCTCGTAAGTCTATTTGACTGAAATTATTAAAATATGTTTATTCCTTTTCTTTAATTAATTATTATATTCTTGTCCCTTCTTCTCACACATAACTACTCAACAGTACAAAGTTCAACTGCCCTACATTGTTCACCATTAGCTATAATTTCTGGTCTCGATTGGATTTAAACACTATCTCACAGGCAATACAGCGACAACTCTTGCTTCAACTTCAAGGGCCAGCTTTAAAGTGTTTATGCAGCACTTTTACTCCCTATCCTTAAATAATTCATTTCCCTCTTTGTCCTCCATAACCATCTTTGAGCATTTATCACATTCTTACACATACTATAATTATGCTTTTAAATGTATTTCTTTCTGCATAACATATCACTAAAATAACAAGAGTTGTAGGAAAAACTAGGGAATACACATCCTTATATATGAGCATTAACTATAATTTTGTTTCTGTGCCTTCCAATAGAATCCTCCAATAAAAACAGTAATTTTTAAATCATTCACACTACAGGACATAAAAGTTTTTAGCATTGTGTTTACTATACAGAGAATATCCACTAAAGTAAGTTATTATTTAATGGTCAAGAGAGCCAATGGGAGGCAGCATAGCTAGTATTTATGAGATGTGACTCTGGAGCAGTCTAGATTTGAATCCCCAGTTTGTCTACTTTCTGAAAGTGTGAAGTTACTATGTTTATAAAATGGGATAATAATGCCATCTTCCTCATAAGATTATTATAAAAATTCAATTATTGTTTCATCTAATAATTGCAATGACATTAGACAAGTTAGAATATAGTAAGCCCATAGTAAATAGGGAATGCCTAAAAGTTATTCTACTGGAATCATATTATTCATGTGAGTTGGTTAACTGCAAGTATTCATTAGATAGTGTTTGTGTAGTGTCTAGGAAAAGGTGAGCTCTGAATACATAATAGCTGCTGTCATTATTTTCTATTAAAAAAAAAAAACCTTCTTACCTGCTCCATATTCTTTGTTTCTTCAACTGCATTTTGAGATAACATTTTTCATCATTGTGTCTTATCTTCCAGCTATCAGAGTATGACATAATTTATAAGATATGAGCTCCCTTTCAGAAATATCTAACTTTTAATACCTGAAATTTAGCTTCTCAAAGGCATATTTTTATACTTGTGATCAAAGTAATTAAGTAAGCTACCCTTGAAACTGAGCAAATCAGGTTCAACTGCCCATGTCAGTGAAAGCCAAACATTTGAGAAGGTGCTGGTGTAAAGGAAAGAGGCCTATTCAGGTGCCAGCTTCAATGAATGGTGGATTCCTGTCTCAAAGACCATCTCCCCTTCCTGCTCAAGCCCACAGCTCTTATAGGATAGAGAGGGGAGGGATTTCTGTCTCTATCCAATCATCCTGCTCACTTTTGGGTGCTGGGGTCTGTTCATTCATCTCTCTAGCCTTAGGCATGCTTAGGGTAAGAACCTCCTCCTGCACCATCCTGGCCAAAGAGGCAGACTCCCTAGCATTCCTACACTGTCTAGCAGTGATGGCGAAACTATGACACGCGTGTCAGAGGTGACACGCGAAGTCATTCTTTTGGTTGAGTTTTCTTTGTTAAATGGCATTTAAATATATAAAATAAATATCAAAAATATAAATCTTTGTTTTACTATGGTTGCAAATATCAAAAAAATTCTATATGTGACACGGCACCAGAGTTAAGTTAGGGTTTTTCAAAATGCTGACACGCCGAGCTCAAAAGGTTCGCCATCATTGGTCTAGGTTAACATCTTCAGCTAAACAAATTCCTAGAAGAAACACTATTTTCTCAGCACTAGTCACCTGAAAATAGGTAATATATAATCCTTGAGTACAGTCAGTACCTTAGCACTTTAAATGTATGTGTATGGTAGCAGCAAGTTGCTTTTTCAATTATTTCAGGTTAATGTGTAGGAAGAAAACCACAAATAAAAAGACAAATAATTTTTACATATAAAAAATTGAATTATTTAATTATTCTTGTATTAAATGGTGGCAGTTAAACAGGATTCATTGCCAAGCAATAATCACAGAACCTGCACTGGCTGGGTTTTCTCAGTGGTTATAGCATCGGACTACAGGGGTGGCTAGTTTGA
>NW_005871300.1:140863-175315 GCF_000147115.1 Myotis lucifugus
CCTCCCTTCCATTCCCTCTAAAAATCAATGGGGAAAAAATATCCTTGAGATTCACAGAACCCAAGATAATATTATTTACAAATCCACAGTTTATTGGAGAAAAAAAATCACCATAGAAGTGTTACCAGAGAGCTGTTAGAAGGGGATCTCCCCTCCTTGGCTCTTGTCACCCTCACACGAAAGAATTCAGACAAATAACATAAACAGTTTTGAAGCAAAGCAAGCCAATTTATTAAAGAAGCAAAGCAAGCAAACTTATTAAGGAAGCAAAGCAAGCAAATTTATTGAGTACACTTGGCATAAAGCACAAGTGGGCAGCTCAGCTAGTCTGAGTTACCACCTGATGGGGGTTCAAGGGTTTTATTACTTTTCACCTTATAGGTTTCATGGCTCCCCTGCAGGATAGTCTAGATTTCAAGGCCCCCCTTTTACATTTTTTGTGGCTTTCTGTCTTACACATAGTCCACCCAGCATGTTTCTCCACGAACTTTTGAACTTTTCAGCTGTGCCTGAATTTTAATCTATTCCTCACCATGAAAACCAGAGCATCTGTGTTCCTTACTTTAAAAAGAGCTATCCCCTTTTACCAGCCAGCCTCCAATGTTTGCATATTGGGATAAACCAATCCCTATTAACCTGGCAGAATACCTCATTTACATAAAGAGGACCAGACTGAGTACAGCATTTACATCCTGAGCCTTTGTAATTCCTGCCTTTTTTTGTTTTCCCTGAGGTACACTTTAGGTTGCTATCTGAATCTGTGTCTTCCATTTGCAATCTCTGATCCCAAATGAATGTTTTTTTATTTCTTTTAGCTTAAGCCTCTTTCTTGGTTAACACTTCAACAGTTAATTTAAAATTCTTTCACAACTCCCAGACTTTAATCCTTCCTCCTGCCTTTCAACACTCTACCTCACCACCACCTCTGCTTTCCTGAGAAACACAAGTCATCACAATAGAAACTCAGTTCTCTACTTATTGTTGGCTAACTCCAGGGTAGATCTCTGACCCTCTGGAAGATTCTGAACTGTTGAGTCTCCTTGTTGTCTCACACATATTTCTAATTATCCATTTAAATTTTACCTTCCTTTTAGTATTTAAAGACCATAACTAAAAATTGAACAGGAGTTTCCTATCTTTACATTTCTCTCCAAATAGTGCATGATATCATTATCCTTTCATACTAAAATTTTTTGAAAAATTATTTCTATTTATTATCTATTATTAAAAATTCAATGACACTTGTTAAAGCATGGTAAGGAAGACTTCATGGGGAAGGGGACACTATCATGATAAGTATAAGGAACACTGAGATAAAATCTTGTGGTGTAGCAAGCAGGAGAGATTGGGCTCAAATTGGAATATAGCGTGGGCAATTGAAAATGTATAGCCAAAGAACAGGGTGGAGTCATTGGGTAAAATATTACTAAGAGAATGTATCATGGATAAGGAAATTCTGGCTAAACTGACCTAACAGGATTTTGGTGAACACAGGTCAAGGTAATCCCACATTACCAGGGGGGATGGTAAAGAATGAGGAAGGAATCTGATCGGCTATCTTAGGTGACCAGATATTGAGGATAGGTGAGACAGAGGAGGGGGGGAGGGGTTGGCTAAACCCATGGCTGGCAAACCGCGGCTCATGAGCCACATGCGGCTCTTTGGCCCCTTGAGTGTGGCTCTTCCACAAAATACCACGTGCAGTCGCGCACGTACAGTGCGATTGAAACTTTGTGGCCCATGCGCAGAAGTCGGTATTTTGTGGAAGAGTCGGTATTTTGTGGAAGAGCCACACTCAAGAGGCCAAAGAGCCACATGTGGCTTGCGAACCGTGGTTTGCAGAGCCGCAGTTTGCCGACCACTGGGCTAAACTGACTTAACAAAATTCTTGCTAAAACTGGATTTGATTTTTTAAATATGTTTTTTATTGATTTTAGAGAGAGAGGAAGAGAAAGAATGGTTTTCTCACATTGATGAGAGAAAGAACCATTAATGAGAATTGAGCTCACAGCCCAGGCATGTGCCCTGGCTGGGAATGAAACCTGTGACCTTTTGGTGCATGAAGCAATGTCAATCAACTGACCAACACTGGCCAGGGCTAATGCTGGATTTTAGAAGGAAGTACACATATGGACCTAGGAGAAAGTTCAGAAGCCTGAGTAAAATTTAGTCAAGCAAAGAATTTTGTCACTATCTCCTTATATTCTCCTCATAAGAACTACCCTGAAAACTTAATTTGCTTCATCAATCTACAGAATTTACTCTTATAATGACAAAAATGACCTACATGTATGAAAACCTAATGTAAACTTAATGAACATTTTTTTACTTCTTACTCATTTATTTCCTCCTTCTTAAAGTACTTTTGTAATGGATAAGGACAGCATAGGTGACTATAGAAACAGGGTAAAGACAGCTTTACCCAGCCCCAGCAGAGACAGAGTACTTGCTTATCTATAATCAGTCTAGCCCTGTGCGGAGCAAACCCACATCCTGGAACAATAAGTTTGCAGGGGCTTGAACTAAAACTAAGCTATAGATGTTTGCAGCTAGTGGCAAGTAGGTGTCAGCTAGAAGATTTTTTTATGACCTACTTTTCAGCAGAATAGCTTTTAGTTAGCCCCCCTGAAATAGAATCTGGAGATATATATATCGGGGTTAGCAGAAAAGATTTGCTCAGCTTTTGGGGAACTGATTCCCCCTGAGCCAGCAGCACTGCATTTGGAATAAAGGTGAACTTTTGCATCTCCGGAGTGCTTGTCGGTTTGTTTCCCGGCTTTTGGTTACTTTGCCGTAACACGTTCTCTCCTTGATCTTTTCTGGATTTTCTCCTGTCGGGACACTCTTTTTGTGTCTCATAATGATATTTTTATTCTTCAATTTTTACCCTTCCTATTAATATTAGTTATTCAAAGCTCAATTTCATGACATTTTCTCTATGACTACAATTATATTCTATGTGTAAGTGCACAGCATACATTTATATCTGTAGATTACCTATCCTTTTAACACTCCTTGGAAAATAATAATCCCTATATTAGAGTTTTCTCCTATTGTTGATATTTGCTTATTTTTAAGAGGCTCTCCTTACTGCCAGAACAACAGAAGCAGAGGGACACAGTGGAAAAAGCTCTGCAAAGGTATTAAAGTGCTTATTTATTTTCTGGTTCAGATTAGTTATGTGACCTTACACAAGTAATAAGGCCTCTGCTGACCTTACCTGTTCCCTTATCTATATGCAAATGAAGGATCTGCATTATTAAATAATTTTTAAGGTCCTTCCAACTCTGAAAGTTTATTATTAAATTTCAGCATGGTGGGCTCCATGATCTTAATATTGATATTGATAAGTAACATGTCACCCTATATTGTAAGCCACTGTAAGTCAAGGCATTCATATAAATAATAGGAAATGCATCTAATGTCCATGAAGTAGTAATAATTGCTTTGATGCTCTTAAAAGTATACTTAGACATTTAGACATATATTTGTTCAGAGAAAGAAAGAAAATTTTAAAAAGAATATTTGGAACAAGTTAGGAGGATGAGGACATTGCTTACGAGTGGAGAAAAGATGCAGAAAAAGGTTATTTTGTGCTTGCCCATGCCAGAAGTAAGGACTGCACATAGGGAATGGAAAACTGTTTATAAAGTTTCTCACTTCGAAATGTCCTCTAGGATATTTTGGTCACACTACAAATTAAAATCTATTTGATAACACTTGGGAGAAAAAATATTTTTTAATAACCTTATCTTCCTAGGCATGTTCCAAGCTCTGAATGTTTTTCTTTTCTAGGCCATTATATATAGATTTTTCCATACCAAACTTCAATTAAAAATAAAAAATATCACTGCTTCCATGCAGAATTTATAATTATATATATATATATATATATCTTAAACTACTAAATTCATAACTTATACAATAAATTATTTCCTAAGCCATTTAATAAATTAGGTAGCACAATTTTTATAATATAGAATATTAAGATGTAGAAGGCTAAATCGAGAGACATAAGTGGACAGAATATGGAACAAAAGCAGAACCTACTTCAAAATAGTCATTATCTTATTCACTGATTCATAGCTGTGATGAATAAATGTGCTAGTGTTGACATAAGAAACGTCCAAACCTGTAAAGAATTTTTATGAGTATATTTCAGTCAAACTGAGGAAATATGTCAGGGAGTAAGATCTAAAATGCTCTGGAGAATAAGTTTTGTAGCTTTTATGCATTTGAAATTAAGGAGTCAATGAAAGGAAGATTAGGAAGTAAGGTAGGAATTGTATTACAGGACAATTAACAAGATTATGTGCTCTCTTTAGGGGTAATGCTCCCCTGACAGGCTTGTGCCCTTGACTGTTCACAGGACAAGGCGCAACAAACTGAGCTACTCCAGCCAGGTCACTTCTGGCATTTCAAGGGTGTATTAACCTAGATGCACAAGAACACTGTACAGGGCTGGCTTAAACCTTTCACTAATGAAGTTTTAGGCCTGGGGCATGACTACCCCCCATGATATGCACAATTAGGAATTTATGATCAGATCACCCTGTGAGGTTACTTTTCATAGAACCCTTTTATGTGGTCCACACTAGTCACTGATTTTACAAATGCGGTTATACAGTTCTGCTCTCAAAAATGGAGTTTAGTAGGGAACATAAATGTGAAGCAACTTATTACATTGCAATGAATATAAACAAGAAAAAGTAAATATACAACATTTCCAAGAGATTTAACAAAGGAAATAAAACCTTAAGAATCATTCTTTCAAACCAAGTGGATAGATACAAAGTAAAAGAGATTATGAGATTGGGGTGCACATTATAGGAAAAAAATAATACTGTTGAGACAGAATTGCATTGAATGGCATGTTTTTGAAATAGTAAGTAGTTATATAAATTGAGTGCTACTCTTTCATTGCAACATAATGAGTTACCACAAATTTATTACTTAAAACAACATTTTATTATCTCACTGATTCATTGGGTCAGGACTCTGGTATGTTTAGCTATGTCTTGTGCTCAGGGTTTTACAAGGCAAAAACCAAGCGTCATTCAATTGTGTTCTCATCTAGATGCTCAACTAGAAAAATATATGCTTACAACTGTACAGTAAGTTGTTCACTATTTCAGAAATTAAGTCAGCAATGGTAACACTGCTCATGATATTTCAGTGCCAGTTGAATATGTTTGTAATAGTCTGCACCACTGATTACAATTCATCACTGTGTCTTCTCCTGTAGTGTTTTCTCAGCACTTACTGAAATGCATATTGCTTTATTATAAATGCCTTTCCTTTTGTTTTTCCTTTATGTTAGGATTTGAAGAAGTGAAATGATATATAGATGCATTTTATAAAGATAACTTTGGTAGATCAGAGGAGGCTGCATTGAATTTAGGCAGAGGCAGAAACAGAGTTAGTATAGTGCAATAGCACTTTTAAATTATTTTATAGTTATACTAGAGGCCCAGTACACAAAATTCGTGCATGGGGAGTTGGGGGAGGGTCCCCTCAGCCCAGCCTGCACCCTCTCCAATTCAGGATCCCTCAGGGGATGTCCAACTGCAGTCGGACATCCCTTTCACAATACTGGACTGCTGACTCCTAACCACTCACCTGCCAGCCAGCCTGATGCCCCTACCTGCCTTCCCCTGCCAGCCTGATCACCCCTAACTGCCTCTGCCTGCCAGCCTGATCACCCCTCACTAACCCCCTTGCCGGCCTTATCACCCCTAACTGCCCCCCTGCTGGCCTGATCACCCCTAACTGCCTCTGCCTGCCAGCCTGATCACCCCTAACAGCACCCCCTTGCCTACCTGGTTGCCTCCAACTGCCCACCCCCCGCCGGACTGGTCACTCCATGCAGCCTGCCATTAGGTCATTTGGTCGCCCCTCACTAACCCCCCTGCTGACCTGGTCACCCGCGCAGCCTGTTTGGTCGTCCGTTCGATTGTGATGGTTGCTTAGGCTTTTATATAGATAGATGTTCTATGAATTTTATTTCAGAAAAGTGAAGTGGATATTACAAAAAGTTTGTTATAAAAATGAGGTTTCCATCTAACAGAGTTGAGAATCACTGTCTTCTGTGGTAAAGGCGTAAAGTGGGGCCACAGTGGTATGCATGCAAGAGAGTGGCTTTGAGTTAAATGTTTCAAGCAGAATTAGACCCACAGATTGATTTTTAGGTTGAGTAGTAAGAGACTGTAGGAAATGTTAAAGCCCACCTGCACCCCATGGCCTATTTCAGAAATTCACATTCAGCTCCTGTAGATATTTCTTATACGCTCAGTCACTTTTCCTCTTAGCTTCTCTGCCTGAGAAATTTCTCTAGCTCACAAGAAAGTCCAAATTAAACAAGATTTGCTGGATCAATATTTACGCTTTCCTGTTTCTCAGTGGGACAATTCTTAGACACATTCTACCCAACTTATAGAGGGTCTTCAGTTGCTTGCTGTGTAATCTGACTGTAGTTCACACTTTATTGGCTTTTCTTCATCCTTCAACACATATTCATTCCACTTCCCACTCCTGTTCTTTAGGGTTATTTACAAATAAAATACTGTCACCCAAATTTTTTCCTTGGAGTGGGGCTGGGGGAACCCAAGCAAAGGCAAAAACAAAACAAAAAAAAACCCACACAATCTTATTTAAAAAACTTTATTAAAACTTTTAAAATTGCATTTCATCAGCCTGGACTATATTTCCCTCAAATATTTGCATAGCTTACTCCCTCTCCTCTTCAATATTTTGCTAAAATATCACCCTCGTGTTGACTCACAACAAGCATTCCTTACCCACCTCCCACATTTTAGTTTTCTGGAGGCCACAAGGGTATACATCTACAGGTGAATGTTGATTTAGAGCAGTGGTTCTCAACCTTCCTAATGCCGTGACCCTTTAATACAGTTCCTCATGTTGTGGTAACCCCTAATTTCATTGTTACAAATTGAACATAATTAAAGCATAGTGATTAATCACAAAAACAATATGTAATTATATATGTGTTTTCTGATGGTCTTAGGCGACCCTTGTGAAAGGGTCGTTCAACCCCCAAAGGGGTCGCAACCCACAGATTGAGAACCGCTGCTTTAAGAGCTTATGAGACAGAGACAAGATGGCTCTGATTTAGAGCCTCTTACTTAGACAGGTTATTAAACCAGGACAAGTGGAATAGGGAAACTGAGACAGATAATTAAATGGCCCTTCCTTTGTTTTACCATCCCTAGCTTTAATAATGTACTCTCAAAATCACCTGGACTTGTTTTGTGAAATCTTTCATGCACAAAGTCAAAAGCCACACACTACTGGCCAGCCCGAGGCAGACCTGCTCCAGGCCTGGCCCCTTTGCAATACCCTTAAATGGGATAGAGGTCCAGGCAGTCTCAAAGCTGTGGGAGTCACAGTTTTTGGATGAGTGAGACTGCATAGGGATATGAGCAAAACAGGAGTAATTTCTAAGATAAAAGGATTTCCCACATCAGGAAAGGTTTTAGGCAATAAAAACAATAAAGGACATAATTTACATATTAATTTATCTTCAGGAAAGAAATGAAGAACACTCACACTAGCATTTTAATGTTTACCCCATCTAAATTTATACTACAACCTAAACTTCCAACTGGTTTCTGTTTCATGCTTCTATTAGTGCTATGACTAGCTTTTGTGTAGTTTTAGCTACTAAGAAAAACTTCATTTAATTCCTGTCACCATGGAGCACATTAGCTTCAGACTATTCAACTATCATAACTAAATGAATTTTCAACAACTGTTGCCATTAAAGAAAAGTTATCTTCAATACTTATTCATTTTTAAGACTTCTTCCCAATCGCTTTTGAAGATAACCCTGCTGTGAATAACCACCCCTTACAATCTCCATCTAGAATATCAAAACATACTTCTTTATAGATGTCTTTACTTCAGATATGCACATTGAATGAAAATTGGCTTTTGATTGTACTTCAGAAGATTAAATGCATCATACAAATGTAAGTATTAAGCTTTAGGAAATAAACTCACAGCTAAATTCTCAGAGTTTGCAGTCAATACACTCCAATTTACAAAGATAATTCTTAATGCAAAAATATGAATTATAATAAAAATTTTAAACATTAGTCCAAAAACATGTAAAATGAAAATGTACTAAATCAAATAAAAGAAAATTAATTTTTCTGTAATAGATCATTGCAGAGGAGACAATAAAAGATGATGTAGTATAATAATTAATTTTATGTGTGAATTTGACTAGACCCAGAGATACCCAGATATTTAGTTAAATCTTATTCTGGGTGTATCTGTTATAGTGTTTCTGGAAGAGATTAGCATTTGAATCAGTAGTCTGAGTAAAGCAGATTATCCTATGTGATATGGGTGGTGCTCATTTAATCTATTGAACTCCTGAATAGAGCAAAAATATAAGTAAGGAAGAATTTACTCTCTGTCTGACTATCCTGCTTTTATATTCAGACTTGGACTGGTACTTAAATTTTGAAATGTGCTGTTTTTTTAGAAAGTTGAAAATATAGGAAGCAGATGAACAAAAACAGATCCAGAGACAGAGAAGCATTGATCAGATGCTCAAACCTCAGAGGAAAGGTAGGGGAGGGTGGGGGTAAGGGAGAGAGAGATCAACCAAAGGACTTGAATGCATGCATATAAGCCTAACCAATGGACAGACACCAGGAGGGTGAGGGCATGAACGGGGGAGGAGGGCAATGGGGAGTTAAAGATACATATGTAATACCTTAATCAATAAAAAAAAGAATATATTAACCCATTGTCTCAACTTCTGGGGACAAATTATGTTAGTGTTATTAAATTTCATTATAGTCTCCTTTTTGAGTGGATATTCTTATCTAATAAAAGAGTAATATGCAAATTGACCATCACTTCATGATAAAGATGGCACACCCACAGCCAATAAGGAGGGACACAGCCAATATGCATTGACACGACAAAGATGGCGGCAACCATAGCCACAAGATGGCAGCACCCAGTCCCCTCAGCACCACTGGGGTCCCCCAGTCCTTTAAGCCCTTGCTGTGAGCGTGAGGGGCAAGCAGCACCCCAGTCCCCCATGGCGAGCACACAGCAGGGCACTGCTTGTCCCTCGACACAGCACAGAGGGGCAAGCAGCACCCCAGCCCCCCACGGTGAGCACACAGCAGGGCACTGCTTGTCCCTCGACACAGCACAGAGGAGCAAGCAGCACCCCAGCCCCTCACGGCGAGCACACAGCAGGGCGCTGCTTGCCCCTCTTCGCAGCAGTGAGGGGCAAGCAGTCCCTCCGGCGAGCACACAGCCAGGCCCAGCTTGCCCCTCACTGTGGTGTCAAGGAGCAAGCAGGCCCCTGCAGAGAAAAGACACCAGGGCCTGTGGTGGCATAGAGCAGGCAGGTCTGCAGAGAGCAGAGAATCACGGGGAGCAGGCCTAAGCCGTGAGTAGGACATCCCCTAAGGGCTCCCAGATTGGAGAGAGTACAGGTCGGGCTGAGGGACCCCTCCTCCCTCCTGCCCCCCCGTGCACGAATTTCATGCACCGGGCCTCTAGTATTTGATAAGAACATAAGTAAATATTGTTTATAAAATATTTGACATTATAGGTACAAAGAGGCATTCCATAGAATTATTTTGCTAAAGAGATGATACATTTTTTAAAGTATTTGGAATATATGCACAAGACAGTTAATTTTGAGTCAACTTGAGTAGTTAGCTAAGGGGATGGCCAGAGAGCTGAGATTTCCGTCTTTTCCTGTCCTCAGACATTGGTGCTCTTAGTTTTTGGACTTTCAGACTCAGGATTTACACCATTAGAACCTCAATTTTCAGGCCTTTAAGCTCAGACTAAATTACAGCACCAGGCCGAAACTGGTTTGGCTCAGTGGATAGAGCGTCGGCCTGCAGACTGAGGGGTCCCGGGTTCGATTCCGGTCAAGGGCATGTACCTGGGTTGCGGGCACATCCCCAGTGGGAGATGTGCAGGAGGCGGCTGACCGATGTTTCTCTCTCATCGATGTTTCTGACTATCTCTCTCCCTTCCTCTCTGTAAAAAAATCAATAAAATATATTTAAAAATAAATAAATAAATTATAGCATCAGATTTTCTGATTCTTTAGTTTACAGTTGGATGACAGATCATGGGACTTCTCAGCTTCCATAACATGAGCCAATTCCTATAAAAATCTCCTTATGTATATCTGTATATCTTCTTTTGTTCCTGTTTCTCTGGATAATCCTGATATGTGTATGTATATAAAATGCAGTGCCTTAGTTTAATCATTGTAAGATATGATCATTGGACTTGTTTGTACATATCTTTGACTATTTCTGTTATCTGGAGAATACTTGAAACATAAACATTTATTAGATGATTTTCAAGTAGTTATGTTTTTCTTTTTTTTCAAGTTACAAAAGTACATTTATTTTACATTTTATTTACAAAGGAACTGAGTATAACTATAATGTGGAATGAAAGAAAAAGTTAAGTTAGGCATACATATTTACATAGCAAGTATAGACAAAACTTACGAAGATTCTTTAAATACTAGCATTTATCAAATCAGTTTCTAAAAAATAATTATCAACTTTAGGAAGAATTTTTAGGAGGCTCAACCTATATGATTCAAGCTATGACTATCTGAATGAAACAATTATATTTTTTAAAAATCTCCCAAGGTTCTAGAGGCCAAGTAAACCAAATCACTACAAATTTTTAAAAGATTCAAAGACTCTTAAATTAAGATGTCATAATTGCTTTAAAAATTGTTTTTAAAGAACTCAAACATACTATCATTTGCTGAGTGATACAATGTAGACTTAATTTATATTAATTTCTTAATCCATTAAAATAATTTCTATTACCTTACAGTGAAACCTTACTGTTCTCTCATGAGAAACATTAAGTCAGTTACTACTTAGCTCTTAGGAAAACCATTCCAAGTATGTATTCAGCCTTTAATAACATTAACATACATGAAAAAAATCAATATTATACCCATCATCAGTAACCAATTAACTACTGGAGCTTCCAAAACCAGAGATGGGTATTCTTAAAAGTCAAGACTTTTCAGACCTCTGCACTCCTATATTCTGGCACACAGACTTCCTTTGATTTCATTAACAGAAGATTTTAACATGTAGTGAAAGACATGCAGGCGTATCTCTGCCTCTCTCCTTGTAAGCGCAGACACATCTTACGTTGCTCGCACCTTGGTCATGACACCTTTTGTGTTTGTCAGTTCTTCCTTTAGGTCACTGTCCTTTGGACAAAGTAATGTGATGTCCAAAATTATTAGAGCTCAGCCTTGAAGTTTCTGGACTAGAAAATGGAGAAGACTCCCAAGACCTATATTTCTTTTAAAGGAATCATCTTCTTGGAATGCAAATTTCTGCGTTGGTGCCTGGGAAATTAAAGACACTGGATCCCACTGTGAACTGTGTCTTTTCCTCTTATGAATGGGTCTGCCTCCAGGTGACCGTTCAATAGCATGAAGTTTATTCTTATTCATATCCTTTATAACATCCAACATGTTTGGAACATCTTTGTTTTTCTGATTTTTTGAATGACAACTATAATTGGTCTTACTAGCACCTGGGTGCTATTTTTTTTCATTTCAGTTGCTGTATTATCTGAGTCACAAATATGATTATATTCTGGCTGCACAAGAGAATATGGAGGCTGCAGAGAAGAAAACTGAGGGGACAGAGGAGGTGGAGGAGGAGGAGCGGGAAGCACTGAACTTGAAAATAGATCTAGTTTGACACTCAGTTGAGCAGTTCCTGATGATGGCACTTGTCCCAAACCACAGGCCCATCAGTTGAGTCAAAGGAGCCAGAATTAGTACTTTTTTTCAGTTCCTGCATGTGCATAATCGTAGCAATCTGAGAACGAAGAAAAGTTAGTTTGTTTTCAAGAACAGCTATTTTTTAAATTGCAGCTTCATTTACAGGCTGAGAACTTTTCTCACTAATTTTTTCATATACTATTTCAAAATCTGAGATACCTGGATTCTTCATCATTTGCCACACACAAAATATCAGCAAAAGATGCAACTACAGATCCACAGTTACCAGAGTGTACAGGGTTCAAGAGTGGGATCAACTCAAAATCAGGCCTGCGACAAGCTTCTAAAGGAAGAATTTTCCCAATAATATGACTAATACTCCAAGCTGAACCATAACCTTTGTTTCCCCAAATGTGCAAAACCTGGTCCATGGGGACCCCGAGCTATTCCAGTATCTCTCTTAGAATATTCAATATGACAGACATTGATGAAGCAAACACAAAAGCAAATTCAAGGAAACATGATCAGTTTCTTGATACCTTCCTCCAAAGCCGAGCCTCTTGGCTAACTCGGGAACAGCAAGATGCAGTCAGTAAGGAACACAGCCTTGGATTCCTCAGTGGACTAAACCCCACGAGCGCTGGACCTGGTTCAGGAACACTCAGACCCGTGTTGGCCCATGCGCCTTGGCTTGTGGGCCACAGGCGGTAACAACGCCCCCAGCGATGTGGGTCTGGACTCCGGAGGCCTTCCTCAGCCTGGGTACCTCCACTTGTTCCCATCCTGTGTTTTTCTTTTTACTTATTTAAAAACATTAATATAATTAACTCAAACATGACATAAGCAGTTTTGATAGATTTTATCCAAATATGTTTTACTACTAGAGGCCCAGTGCACAAAAATTTGTGCACTCAGGGGGGTCCCTCAGCCCGGCCTGTGCCCTCTCACAGTCTGGGACCCCTCGGGGGATGACCACCTGCTGGCTTAGGTTCACTTCCCGGGGGATCGGGCCCAAGCTGGCAGTCAGACATCCCTCTGGCAGCCCGGGAGCCCTCAGGGAATGTCCACTTGCCAGCGGGGAGCAGGCCTAAGCTGCAGTCAGACATCCTTAGCGCTGCTGAGGAGGCAGGAGAGGCTCCCACCACCACCGCCGTACTGGCAGCCATCAGCCTGGCTTGTGGCTGAGGAGAGCTCCCCCTGTAGGAGCACATTGATCATGAGGGGGAAGCTCCTGCATTGAGCATCTGCCCCCTGGTGGTCAGTGCATGTCATGGTGACCAGTCATTCCCAGTTGTTCTGCTGTTAGGGTCAATTTGCATATTACCCTTTTATTATATAGGAGTGCCTGGCCAGCATGGGTGAGGGGCTGATGGCTGTTTGCAGGCTGGCCACAGCCCCTTCAGGGTGGGGTTCCCCGCTGGGGTGCCTGGCCAGCCTGGGGGAGGGGCTGATGGCTATTTGCAGGCTGGCCATACCCCCTTCAGGGTGGGGGATCCTGCTGGGGTGCCTGGCCAATCTGGGTGAGGGGCTGAGGGCCGTTTTCAGGCTGGCTAAGCCCCCCAGCGGGGACCCTCACCCCATGAGGGTTTGGCCAGCCTGGGTGAGGGGCTGATGGCTGTTTGCAGGTTGGCCACAACCCCCATCCACCCAAGCTCCCAGTGGAGGCTGGCTGGAAGCAGGTGTCTGGGATTTATTTGTCTTCTATAATTGAAATTTTGTTGCCATGAGCGGAGGCCCTAGCCAGCTCAGGGATGGCGGGAAGCTTGGCTTCCTCCATTGCCATGAGCGGAGGCTACAGCCAGCCAGGGCAGGTGGGATGTTTGGCTTCCTCCATCGCCAGGGCAACCAAGCCTCCTGCTTGCTCCAGCTCTGTGGCTGCCGGCCGCCATCTTGGTTGGGTTAATTTGCATATAGTCGCTCTGATTGACTGGTGGGCGTGGCTTAGGGCATAGCAAAGGTATGGTCAATTAGCATCTTTGTCTTTTATTAGTGTAGATGTTAGAACTATCATAATCGCTTAACAATCTAAAAGTATTGTTAAATAGGTCAAATTATTTTGAAATACCACAATATATTCATATTTTGAGGTTTCCTTTCAAATTTTTGATATCAGTTATATTTAAATATTTGTTTATAAATTTGAGCATGTTTTATTTTATTTTGAAATAAATAACTATACATGTAATCAGGGTTTTTCAAAGAAACAGAATTAGAATATATACATATAGTTTGTTTTAAGAAATTGTTTCATGCATTTATAGAGACTGAGAAGTCACAAAATCAGCAGTTGGCAAACTGAGGATCCAGCTGCAACCCAGCATGTGCCCTGACCTGGAATCAACTGTGACCTCCTGGTTCATAAGTTGATGATAAACCACTGAGCCATGCTGGCTGGGCATAATTATCTCTTTGAAATATAAATATCAAAGTATGCAGTAATCCAGTGTCCCAGTCTCTTTTGGAAGGTTGGAGTTGATGGTCACCAATTAGCAAATATCAATGGCCTAATCACAGAGAAAAACAAATTCATGAATAACTCTTATTAATTCCCAATAACTCCCATTAACTCACCAATGACTTCCCATTTATCAACCTTCACACTAATGTCCTCCTCCTTCAGTCATGTACAGCATACTGACGTTTCAGTAAAGTACAGACACCATACCAGTATATGATGGTGGTCCCATAAGATTTTAGTGGAGCTGGAAAACTCCTGTCACTTAGTGACATAATAGCCATTGTAACATGGTAGCAGAATGCATTATTCACATGTTAGTGGTGATGCTGATGTAAACATACTGTACTGTCAGTCATATTAAAGTATAGCACATATAATTAAACTAGAGGCCTGGTGCACGAAATTTGTGCACGGGGGAGGGGGGGGTGGTGTGTGTGTGTGTGTGTGTGTGTGTGTGTCCCTCAGCCCAGCCTGCACCTTCTCCATTCTGGGACCCCTTGAGGGATGTCCATTTAGATCGGGCCTAAACCAGCAGTCAGACATCCCTCTCACAATCAGGGACTGCTGGCTCCTAACCACTCACCTGCCTGCCTGCCTGATTGTACCTAACCGCTTCTGCCTGCCAGCCTGATTGTCCACAACTGCCCTCCCCTGCTGGCCATCTTGTGGCGGCCATCTTGTGCTGACTATCTTGTGGTGGCCATCTTGTGACGACATGGGGGCGGCCATCATTGTGATGATGTGGGGCGGCCATCTTGTGATGACGTGAGAGCATCACGTGAGGGTGTCGTGCGAGGGAACAAGGGCCACCTAGGCTTTTATTAGTATAGATATAGTACATGATACTTGATAATCATAACCAACAATGATTATGTTACTTGATTATGTATTTAGTATACTATACCTTTTTTTATTATTTTAGAGTATACTTTTTCTACATATTAAAAAGTTTCCTGTCAACCAGTGTGCTGTGTTAATCAAGCAGCAGCCTCATACATCCCCTGTTTACCACATCTCTTGATTGCATAGTTTGCTTATTTAATTTGGATAGTGCAAATTTTTGCTTTGACAAAGTAAGTAAATAAGCTAGTTTAACAGCACAGTAACTTCATTTCTTTAATATGACCTTTTCTCTTTTTTCCTTTTGATTCAAACTGGCCTCATCCAGAACCCTGACTCACCTGCCTCCTTCCCCCTTGCAAATCCATTCCCTTAATCATTAAGTCCTCAGGACAATGAAGTTCTGGTCAGCATCAAATAATCTTAGGAACAAAGCCTTGGGTCTATTGACCACACAGACAGAGTTTCAATCAAGTTAGAGAGAATATCTAGGCTTTAGTGTGTTTAAGCTCCAGACCCAGAAAAGCTGCGAAACCACACAAAGTGTTGCTATGGCTGACATCAGGACCAGATTCAATGAACAACTACACATACCACCCTAGCACAAACCTATCATTAGAGACTATGATTCTGACCACCACTCTAACTCCCTCAGTCACCATGATTATTGATTTCCCCCCTACGTAACCCATATCATGAAAGCCATTGGGGAACCAGCTCTTTGAGTATTTGCTTACCTGTGGCTCTGGGAGTGGGCCACTTCCTCAACTAATAAGCCCTTCCTTTCTTTGCTGCAAACTCCTCTTCGTGTCTTATTGGCCTTTGATTCACGCAGGCAAATGGACCCCGTTAGTCCAGTAACACTAGGCAGTCATGAGACTCACATCACTTGTTTCTTATCTCTCAAGCATTGTTGTCATTCATTGTCTGAAGTGCAATATCTTATCTCAAAGCAGAAATATGTCATAAAGATTGTATTCAATTATTAAATGAAAACAAGTGTCAAGTGGGAGCAATAATATTGAATTAGCTGGTAGTCCATTGGTTGGATTCATTCAATAGCATATTGAATAGTTTGAATAGACTCATTTCATAGCATAAGAAGAATTAATATTTGAAAATCTAAAATGTGCAGGACTTCTTTTTATTCATATAATAACACTAATGTTAAATCAATGATTGAAAAAATAGACTTCTATTCCTGCAGCTCTCTGATTGTATCAAGTTCTATCAGCTTTTATGTGTCACTCCATGACTATTTTTCAGTCTGAAATGTTTTCAATTTCTTAACTGATTGTCCCTAAGTTGAATTTTAAGATATCATTGTCAAAGGACTTTGAGATTACATATAGCTTTGTCTCACGTAATTCAAGTTGGAAATAACTAGAAAAAAAAAAGAAAATGCACACACACACACACACACACACACGCGCACGCATGAACTTTGAAACATCAAAGGACATAAAACTTAGATGACAGATCAGGAACAGAGATAGAGATAAAAGGCAGATGAGAAAAAAATCAACCCCTCAGAATTAGCCGCAGCAATTTCAGAAAGGAACTGAGCTAAAACCTGTGAGGCACTAAAGAGTTCAAGTTAAAGTGATTTTCCCTCTTTTAATAGGTAAGTTATTACAGAAAACTGTCATGGGTGGAGTTAAGATGAAATTGTACATTCAAAGAGACCAAAATTTTGACACCCCAAAATGTTCCTTTTGTGATCACGACTTTAAGCTGATTATTAAGAAACATGACTAAGAAAGACCCTTTGAACCTCCCCCTTCTTGCCCAAAAAATTCAGATAGAAGATTCTGCTTTAGGGAGAGAACCTCAGCATATTCGCTTTAGGATTTTCATCTTAACCTAATTTGAATTAAGTGTGGTAGAAGGAAAGGATCCATGTAAAAACCTGTTCCAAAGGCTTCTCCTCTCTGTCCCATTATTTTTGGGTTGTCTAACAGGACTCTGTTTGCCATGTGTTCTTTTTCTCAGCTACCAGTGAATTGCCAATTTCCCTTTTTAAATCCCAGATCTCTGTTTGTCTTCTTAGCTCCAGAATGACACAGAAGTCTCAACTACGTAATGCCTCTTTGAGTCTCATTATAGCAATCTGGAATGCAGAATCATATAATAAATATTGGACATTTTCTCCTACTAATCTGTCTCTGTTAATTTGATTATTAGCTCAGCTAATGCCTCCATAATATTTATATAGTTGAATGGGAAATGTGGAGTAAGAACTTCTCTGGTAGGCAAAGATTTGTTTAAATATGGGTTTGAATAATAGGACAAAATATTTGAATCTAAAAAAGAATTCAATGTAAAAAAGAGAAAAATATTACAAGCATCTTATAAAATTAGAATTTTAAATAGCAAGATATTTTAAATATAAATTAATTTACTGATGCTAACTAATGGATCTTATAATTAACAGATTTACTTGATATTTTGTATCATATACAATTATACTAAATTATTTTCATTAGCTTTTTAAATCTCTTTTTCTCATTAGTGTTTTAAGATCTTGATCTTGGTGTTTTTGTATATTGTGGAACCAAGAAAAGATACTGTTTTGTTTTGTTTTTTTTTCTGTGTGCATATATGTTTTAATGGCCTCACTCTAGAACATAAGCTTGTTAGTAACAGAAACAATTATTAATCATCTTGTTACTGGAGGAAATAGTTTCTTCAGCAGTGTCACAGGAAAAGAATTTCAGTGATACTCCTATAGGAGGAGTTTCAAGTGGTAGTGGCAAGGTTTATGAGAACAAAAAGTGACAGCACACTCTTGGAGAGGCAGAGGATGGGCAGGCTACAGGGCAGACCACGCCCTATGGTCCCTGCCAAGCCTCCATATATTTTCGGGGTTTGGGAAAGAGCAGGCTTTCTTTCAAACTACCCAATCTCTTTCCTGGCTCTCCCAGGCATGTTCCTGTGCCCTCCCTCTGAGAGTGTTAACTTGAGATGCAGGCAGACAGGGCAGGGTCCAGTGGAAACAAAGGCAGGTGGGGCATAGGCAGGGGCAGACATGGCAGTTTGAGCAGCCTCACCAACAGGAACCAACCAAGCAGAAATAGTAAAATGTTTCTGGACTCAAAGCAGGAGGCATGGGAAAACAAGGGAGGGCCTGTAGCAGCAAAGTGTACAAACGCATAGAAACAGAGAGAGTTCAGCATAGGAACAGAGAAAGAACACACAGAAACAGGTTGAGTTCAGGTCTGTTGCTGGGCAAGAACAATTGAGGGAATCAGTCAGGTGATGACACAGTAGATACGGAAGCAGGCTTATAGCAAATTATATACCACTGGACTACAAGGCTTTAATGGGCAGACCATTATTGGGTCCCCCTCCCCTTGCGGGGAGTCTGAATATGCTTATAATAAACTTTCCATACTTTTGCTTAAATCTTCTGGTCCACGAAGCTCATTCTTTGGCATCGCAAGACACAGCCCCGGGAAAACACCTCGGCTCACCATTCCGGTTACCACCCCTAAACAATCACTTTCCTGGATCTTCTGTGGGCTTGTGGGCTCCCCCCATCTGATCCTCCCCCCCCCCCCGCCCACTTTCCCAGATGAATGTCCTCCCTCTTTTACAGTCACCATCTTGGTGTCTATTGAGCATGTCTCACAGTTCTGCTGTGTCATTTGGCTTCTACCATGCATGTACTCAATAAAAGGAATTCCCCCTCGCCATTTTAGGACCAACCCTCCCCCCATTATTCTGTGAAACAACGCTGGTTACTCCCCAGGTGCTCTGTTTGTTCCTTCCTCTTTTGTTAATATTTAATTAACTGCCTAGTCTAACAATCTGCCTATTTCTGATGGTTTATCTGTAGTAGAAATATAATAAGTTTAATAATTTCAGCTGAATCAAAATTATAGAAAAAAATTATACTACTCAGCCATAAAAAAAGATGAAATACTGCCATTTGCAACAACATGGATTGTCCTTGAGAACATTATGCTAAATGAAATAAGTCAGACAGAAAAAGCCAAGAACCATATGAATTCACTCATATGTGGGATATAAAACAAACTCAGATACACAGACAGACAGCAGTATGGTGGTTACCAAAGGGATGAGGGTGGGAAGATGGTAGAGGGTAAAATAGACCAAATATGTGGTGACAGAAGATGATTTGACTTTGGGTGGTGGGTATACAATGCAATATACAAATCATGTGTCATAGTAATGCACATTTGAAACCTACATGACCCTACTAACCAATTTCACCCCAATAAATTTAAATTTTAAAAAATAAGAGTAAAACTAGAACTGAAAAGTTGCATTTAAGTGCCAAAAAAATTATAAACAAAACACATTCACATACAGGTTCAATACAGCATTAGCAATGAAAGTCAAAAACAACAAAAGTAAAGATTCTATGGGAGAAATAGTTTTCATATTCCAGAGAATCTCTTAAAACTGTATAATATAAACATTAAAATTATATTTATGTAAATTATACCAACATGGCTAATTATCTTATACTAGAGGCCCGATGTGCAAGAATAGGCCTTCCTTCCCCTGGCTGCCAGCACCGGCTTCCCTCTGGCACCTGGGACCCGGGCTTTCCTCTGGGACCCGGGCTTCCCTCGCAGCCCCTGCTTCATCCAGAAGGCCATCTGCTCTAATTAGCATATTACACTTTTATTATTATAGATTAGGCAAATAAAAGTGATACAATAGTGGGAACCTGAGACCTAAGCCAAGAGGGTTCATGGCCTCTCAAAGGAAATTAAATTAAAGATTCAAGCCAGACAAGAGGTCAAAGTAGAAAAGCAGATTTTTATTGAACAGAGGGGACAAGCAAGAAAGCCACTCCACAGACAGTGGCAGACTCTCCTCACAAGAGAGGGAAGAGAGACCCCAACCATCTCTAGAGGTTGATCTTATGGCTGTTTGTAGTTTCTTTGGAAATTGCTAGTATGGGGAAATAGAATGGATAACAGGTTGGGATTAACTTTAACCTTTAAAAGGTATATTTTGTGGCCGTGTGTTTTTCTTTTATGGGTAAACAATACAGTATGCATAAGTAGCTATTAATAAATCTTTGCTGAAATTTTCTTTGTTCCAGAGGCTTCTTGTATTCTGCTTCCATCTTTGTTCAGCCAAATTTTGTGTCAGGCAGCACACAGCAGGTCCTGACTTAACTTTGACTTTAGTTAATTTATATAGTTCTCATGTCTGTCTCCTATATTAATTTCAAAAGACTTAAAAGCATATGCACCTAAAACTAAGTGGAGGAAATCATACAACTTTACAATGGTAGTATTTTGAGAAGCATCTGTTAAAGAGAAATCCATAGGCCCCAGATGGTGTCACTTGTGCTAAAGCCTATGGAACCTAACCTAGACGTATTACCTGCATATTACCTGACCTAACTGCAGTTTCAGCCTTTCCCAGGAATGTGACCGTAAACAAATGAGTCTGTAATTTGCTGACCAACACTAGGGAAGTAACCTCCCTGATAAGACCCTGGTTGCCCTTTCCACAAAGAAAGGTGCCCTTGCCTGAAGCAATCCTTTCCTTTTTCTTCTTTTTATTACATAACATTTTTTAATTACAGTTGGCATACAATATTATGTTAGTTTCATGTGTATAAAATAGTGATTAAATATTTATATAGCTTATGAACTGATCACCCGGATAAGTCTAGTGCCCATATGTCTTACCTTTCTATTGACTAGATGGGATGTCACCTGATTCATGAATCACTCAATAAAATCAATCAGATCTTCACATTTACTTGGTCCAATATTTTTTTCTTTAACACATTCAAGGTGTATTTTTCTCTATGATTTTATTTAATTTTCTTTATATTAAAATTATTTTAAATTATTTCTTCAGTTTGACCACATACGTCTACAACTAGGGAATTAAAATCATTATATCAAAGAGATAAAAAACAAAGAATAACATATATGATAGTATCCTAATAGTAAGAGCAAAACTCAACCAGCATATCATGGAATTGAAATCAAAGTTTCATGGTACAAAGACAGCAAGGACATAACAAGCTTAAGCTATTTTGCCTATGCATTTCAGAGTCTTTCGTTAAAACAAACAAAAATACTGGCCAAACATTCTGGGAAATGTATTCTATTCTCCAAATGTGCACATGTACAAAAGGCTTTCGGTTGTCATTTTGGTTTTAGAATAAATAGAATGTGTGGGCTATTTAAGGACTGAAACAGTTCAGGGAACAACAAATTAGAATTTGTAAAGGATACCTAGGGGCCATAGACAGCCTTTCATCGTATTATTTATCTGTCTTTTTTTCAATATCCGACAATAGCTACAGATTAGCACTGGGCCTGGACATCAAGTACTTGACTTTCTGTGCCACAATTTCTGCCCTGTAGCTGGCTGAATCTATTAACAACGTCATCATACATTTTTTCCATAATAATTTCTAATAAACTATTCTTCTTCATTTACCCTCTTTATCTTAATCTATAGCCTTGTTTCTATCACAAAGAACAAATTATTACCATTCTAAGATTTTTCTTTTTTACCAGAAAACATGTAATTTTCCTTTCCTTTTGGGAACTGAGCTTTGTTCCCATGATAATAAAAAGTATATTAATATAAAAGTATACATTTTTAATATCTGGTTGAGAAAATAGCTATTGTACCTTTTGAGTTTTATGTTTTCAACACTTTGCTTTGAGATTTTACAGATGGACTCTGATTTCCATGTTTTTCTAAAGAGAATCACTCAAGAACTTCTTAGCCTTTGCCAGTTGTTACTTCTTTACAAAGAAGTAACAAATGTCTACATTCTTTTTGTTATCAGGTTGTGTGTATATGTGTGTGTGTATTTTCTTAGTATTTGTTTAAAATATGATATGCTGTGATGAAGACATAGCCATCTGCATCTCTCAGAATTAATATCTGAAAGTAGTCAGTATGTTCATATCAATAACAAAAAATTAGACATTAAACCAGCAACTTAAGTCAATCAAATAAGGAAATGATGTAGGATAATCCATTTGAAAATTAGCATTATGCTTTATGAAATATTTTTAAATTAAATTATCCAGCATATTAAATATGTAACTTGTGATTCTCATATATAATTCATGAATCATTAAAAGGGATATTTTAAAATGTAAAGTAAAAAGTTTTAGTAGACAGTTTTATTTTTTGTTCTTAGTTTTATTTTTATCAAGTAGAAGACCCCAGCACTTAATTTGTTTAAAATAACTCAAATCTTTATGAAATTTCTCACTATGTATAGATTCAAACATAAAAGATATCCACAGTAAAGACAATTAAGAAATGTATACTCTCATATAAATTTTAATTCATATGATTTATATGTAGTATCAAATAATTTTAAAGAGTAAGTTCATGACTCAAACATATATAAATGAACATATGTAAATAATTTCATTTTACTTAATTGCTGAGAAAATCAGTAAGATGTTTCTAGAAATTATTCAAAGGAGAAATAAAAAAAATGAAAACATTTATAAGTAAGCAGAAATGCAAAATTGACTTTTTCCACAAGGGGGTTAATGAATTATTTCTTGAACCATAAAGTAACTCATTTGCATTTGTGGAAATAAAGATCAAACTCTCTGGTTTGGGAGGCTGGCTTGAAAAACAAGAGTATGAGACCTATGCCCATATTCTATCTACACTATGATTCTCCTTCTTAGGACGAGCAACACCTTTAGCCAGCACAACACAAACAGTTAACACTGTGGGCCCCGAAAAAAAACACCAATTTGTTTGATGTGAACCCAGAGAAGGAATTTGTCTGCTAAGATGGATTCCCCATGGTCAACCAATGGCCCAAATTTTATAAATAATACAAGCCCAGGAGCCATTTGCTGACAGGGCTTCCTGTACTTTGTATACTAGGAAGAACCCCAGACTGAACAGTCAACTCCCTGCACTATGCTTTGCTCTCTTATGCTGTCTGAGTCAAATACTACGAGGGAGGAGGGAGTCCCTGCTTTCATCTTTTTACCAATGGACTAAGACGGGCCCTGTCCAATCAGAACTGCTCCATAATGACAAAATAGGATACACAACGCCAACCAATTAGGACTGCGCAATTCAGATCAATCAGAAGTGTATGAATTTGGATACCTCACTTACATAAAACAGACCTAATTGGGAAACTGGGCAGGAACTTTTGCTATAAAAGGCGGGCTCCCCTTTGTCTCAGTGGAGCACCATTTAGGTTGCTACCTGAATCGGTGTCTCCTGGGCTGCAACGCCTTTTGCTCAAATAAATGCTTTTTATTTTTTATTACAGTCTAAAATTTATTTTGGCTCATCACACAAAAGCTAGTAGAGAAAAATGAAAAAGAATAGCTTGATTCTCTCAAGGATAAAAATGCCAAGTAAGCGAGAATCAATAACAAAATCTAGGTATCAAACCAAAGAATAAGCAGCCTGGGAACTCAGTGTAAAGAGAGTGGAGTTCAGAACTCCGTGCGGACTTACACATGTTCACAGACTGCACAGTCTGCAGGCAGCAGCATGCAAGTGGCTGGAATTGCAGTCTGTCAAAGGCTAGATCTGTGGCCACAAGCAGTACAAACTGGGCAGGTCATAGTGGGACTTCACCTATCTCTCCACCTGTGGAAATGAACAAAGGCCAACCAGATGAGAGCAAGCAGAGGCTATTTATTCAGAGTTTGCTATATAGAAAGGGAGTCGGTCATATCACTTGTGTTTGGTACAGACTCCAATGCAGGCAGAGGAGTGAGGAAGATTTATAGTGGAATAAAGAAAAAGCTTCAGCCCTAACTGGTTTGGCTCAGTGGATAGAGCGTCGGCCTGCGGACTGAAGGGTCCTGGGTTCAATTCCAGTCAAGGGCATGAACCTTGGTTTCAGGCACATCCCCAGTAGGGGGTGTGCAGGAGGCAGCTGACTGATGTTTCTCTCTCATCAATGTTTCTAACTCTCTATCCCTCTCCCTTCCTCTCTGTAAAAAATCAATAAAATATATTTAAAAAAAAAAGAAAAAGAAAAAGCTTCAGGTGTGCCCTGACTGGAAGCCATTGGCATGGGAAAGCTGCAGGGAAGCTAAGTAGAACTGGGGCATTCTGTATGACTGGGGAGGGGTGCATACTTGGCTTTCTCTGGTTGGTCCTGAGTTGGAAGCAGGGACAAAAATTAGGGAAGTTATCAGTTAATAAGGAAGCCCTGACCATTTTAAGGTAATTGTTACAGAAGTTATTGTTTGACTTTAGGAATTGTTAACGGAGACAACAGTCTGACTTCCCACAAGATTTATACACAGACTTGTAGTAGGCTGGCTTCCTGCTAGGTTCTTGTAGAACAATTTCCAAGATTTTCAACCTGTGTACCACAATAATTTTGAAAACATGCAATGCCTGACTATTTAGTCAGGGGCACTGGTCACTTTTCCTTTGGATTGTCAAATAAAAAATGGCAACAGTCAATCACAGCAATAGCTGTCCAGGGTGAATGAATCAAAATTATGCTTATATTTTGTCACATTGGCAAAAAATATAACATTTTTTGGTTTGCTTGGGGACTTTCAATAATTACTTTATGTGTGCCATGAGATGAAAAAGGTTGAAAATCACTGTTGTAGAAGAGATGGTTTCCAAGCATATTAATAAACATTAATGTATACCACTTATTTTAGTAATTAGGAAACTATTGAAAAATATATAAAATATGTTTATCCATTTAAAAGTCTGTTCTAAATTTTCATAAGAGTAGCTAAAGTGGCCGAAACCGGTTTGGCTCAGTGGATAGAGCGTCGGCCTGTGGACTGAAAGGTCCCGGGTTCGATTCCGGTCAAGGGCATGTACCTGGGTTGCGGGCACATCCCCAATAGGAGATGTGCAGGAGGCAGCTGATCGATGTTTCTAACTCTCTATTTCTCTCCCTTCCTCTCTGTAAAAAATCAATAAACTATATTTAAAAAAAAAAAGAGTAGCTAAAGTGGATTTAATATGTCTAATCTATATTTATAGTTAGAACATATAATACATACCTACCTTATATATGTGTGTATATGTCTATATGTACATATGTGTGTGTGGGTATATATATATATATACTGTTAGCTGTTAAAATTGCCATTTTTTATTTGCCACCATATTTTCAAAGAAAAAGTCAGCAGATAAATTGCATGTTTTTATTGAATGATTTCTTCCTTCTTTTGTTAACCCTCACCAGATGAAATTTTTCCATTGATTTTCAGAGGGAGTGGAAGAGAGAGGGAAAGACAGCGAGAAACATCAATGTGAGAGAAACACGTCAATTGGTTGCCTCCTGCATGAGCCCTGACCAGGGCCCCGGGCTGGGGAGGAGCCTGCAAGGGAGGTACGTGCTCTTGACCAAAATCAAACCCGGACCCTTTGGTCCACAGGCCAAAGCTCTATCCACTGAGCCAAACTGGTTAGGGTTCTTCCTTTTTTTAATTCAAATATTTTTCTACTTATATCTTCAACATGATTAGTCTGAGTATGGAAGAGAGGATGGGTAATGACTTGAACTCTACCAGATGAGTAGCAGTTGTTTGTATTTCCCACATAAGCAACAATTAAAGTATTATTATAATGTCAAATAATTTTCGTACTACTTTTTATTGTTTCTGTAAGAGAATTTCAAGAGTATAATGTGTGCTGAGTGTCAGGGAGAAACAAATGTTATTGTAATTCAGTAATGATAATTATACCTCTCAATTATAAAAGGCATACTCCGTGTCTGTGTGGGGAAGCACGGAACCTGGTTGGAAAGTTTGTAAGGAGGAAATTCCGAATGAATTTTCTAGGGCAGTGGGCTGAAGGTGGCTACCCCTGTTTATCGGAATCCCCTAGGGGAGTTGGCTGAAGGCAGCCACCCCTAATTGTCCCTTGAGCTTTCCAAACAAATCTGTATATATCATGACCCTCAGGTATTTACCAGAATCTTTATGCTTAATCTTTATGCTTAAAAGTACTGCTGATGCCTGTGTCCTCCCAGGAATACTTACCTTATTGATAATATCTAAAAGTTATTTTTATTTCAAGCTGCTGTTACAATAAAAGCCTGAAGAGGCAGGCGAACGAGGCTGCTTGGTTTCTCTAGCCAGGTGGTCCCTTAGCTTTCTATTTTACAAAAACAGGTGTCAGAGTAATCATTTATCCTCGGGGTCTGCTGGTCAGCCCTGGCATGTCTGAAATGATTCTAAGTGTATTTTGTTAGTTTATTTCATCCTCAAAAGAATAATAACTATTATCATCATTCATGCTTTACAGATGGTAAAGATGATTTAGAGTTTTAGAGATTTAGATTAACTTGCCTTTGTTCACCTCTTAGTCTTAGAGCCAGGATGTGAACTCAAGTATCTAGCTTTTAGCTGTGAGCTTACCAGTGGTTCTCAACCTTCTAGCCCTTTAAATACAGTTCCTCATGTTGTGACCCAACCATAAAATTATTTTTGTTGCTACTTCATAACTGTAATGTTGCTACTGTTATGAATCGTAATGTAAATATCTGATATGCAAGATGGTCTTAGGCGACCCTTGTGAAAGGGTCGTTCGACCCCCAAAGTGGTCGCGACCCACAGGTTGAGAACCGATGGCTTAAACATTCTAGCACACTACTACTACAAAGAAAGCAGTAAATAGAGTACTAGTTCCATGTACCTTTATTTTACTTTATTTTATATTCAAAGTAGTTTGTTTATATTAATAAATAGAGAACCCATAATCAAAACAAGTTTATCAAAATAATGCATAATACTATAAAATTCAGTATAGGAAAAGACAAGTAATTGATACCTACAATAACGATTCACATATAATCCATTCTGAAATCCTCAAAATACTACCCCTTAAAAGGCAGTATGGCAGAGTGAGTGCACATAATTTATAGTAATAATTAACCTTTATTAAGATACTTACTGTGGGCTAGCCTGTTTACTCTAAATTTCCTTTGCCTTGTCTCATGTAATGCTCATACTAACCCTATGAGTCAGATACTAGTATTGTCCCTTATCTATAGATATGGAGTAAGACAAAGAGAAGTTAAATAAGCTAAATAACATCCTAGAGCTGGCATTAATAGAGACATGACTCAATGCAGGGTTAATTCTATAGCTTAAATTTTGTGGGGAGAGCTAGGATTAATTCTAAGGATTAATTCCAGTTTAGTTACATATTCAATGACTGACCTAGAAAATTTTGGTTTTCCTTAGACTCAATTGCTCCCTCTTCTATAAGAAGATATCTGAAATGCAAATCAAAACAACAATGAGGTACCATCTCACACCTGTCAGAATGGCCATCATCAACAAATCAACAAACAACAAGTGCTGGAGAGGATGTGGAGAAAAAGGAACACTTGTGCACTGCTGGTGGGAAAGTAGACTGGTGCAGCCACTATGGAAGACAGTATGGAGTTTCCTCAAAAAACTGGAAATGGAACTCCCATTTGACCCTGTGATCCCACTTCTAGGAATTTATCCCAAGAAACCAGAAACACCAATCAGAAAAGATACATGCACCTATATGTTCATAGCAGCACAATTCACCATAGCTAAGATCTGGAAACAGCCTAAATGCACATCAGTAGATGAATGGATTAGAAAACTGTGGTACATCTACACAATGGAATACTATGCTGCTGTAAGAAAGAAGGTACTCTTACCATTTGCAACGGCATGGATGGAGCTGGAGAGCATTATGCTAAGTGAAATAAGCCAGTCAATGAAGGAAAAATACCACATGAGCTCACTCATTCATGGATAATAGAGACCATTATAAACTTTTGAACAATAATAGATACAGAGGCAGAGCTGCCTCACACAGATTGTCAAACTGCAGCGGGAAGGCCGGGGAGGGTTGGGGGGCAGGAGGGAGGGGGTTAAGAGATCAACTGAAGGGCTTGTATGCATGCATATGAGCATAACCAATGGACATAAGACACTGGGGGGTAGGGGAAGCCGGGGTATTGTCAAGGGCGGGGAAAAAAAAAGGACACATATGTAATACCCTTTGTAATGCTTTAAGCAATAATAATAATAAAAAATAATAATAATAATAATAAAAAAAAAGAAAATATCTATTTCAAAATATATTTTTAAAGACTGTAAGTATTAATGTTCTTGTCAATTAATGGAAACCATTAAATAAATGGTAGACATTAATAATTATTAATATTCTTTGGCACAGCGATTATCATGCTACTTTTGTTTTTGAATAATCTATAATGTTTTATTGTAGTTTATTGTTGAAATAATAGTAACAGTAACTAACGACCAAGACAGTAGTAACATTCAACTCAACTTGAAACTTTAGGTATAATTCTTTCCCTTTAGACAGAGGCAATAAGTCCCTGAACTCTTTTCTTGGAGCCTCTATTTTAGAACCCTTGTAATTGTAAATTATCTCTCTGCCCCTGTGAAATACAAGCAAATCTGCCAGATTCTTGCCAATTTTACAAAAATAATGTCTTTCTTAAGGAAAGGGTAATTAGCTTCTTGAATGTACACATGGAAGGCCATAGTACTTCTCTCTCCTAGTCTCTGAGAGAAGGTGGGAGCTTAACTTTAATGGGTGCAAATTAGCAAACATAGCCTAATTACAGAGACAAACATCTACACACTCAGGAATGACTAAATGACTGACACATCTATTGATCAACCTTTCCTCCATTCCTCCCTGAATGTCCCCCAGTACTTTGTCACTGGCATGCCCATCCTACACCCAGACTTCTTTCTCCCAGTGGAGTTGAGTCAGGTCCACTCCCCTGTTACAATAGCATCAGAACAAAATCAACTTTTTTTTTCTTATCTTGTCAGGTGCCTTTTTTTTCTTAATATCCATAAGGTATTGTAATGTGATGCTTACCTATGAAAACAGTTTTCAGTATAAAAACTGCCTAATTACTAGCAAATGATGTGAAATACACTTTGAAAACAGATACATCCGCCAGGAGGATCTTTGTTTAGAGGTTGGAGTTTTGAGGTAGACATATAAGAATGGATATTGCCTTTACAACACATTATGTTATTGCATTTTAGGATCCTCTTTAGGGCAACAAGCTCTAAGGTGCTTTCGAGAGTGATAAAACATTTAATAGAAGGAAGAAAAAGAGGCACAGGAGACCTCAGCAGCTCTTTTGCCCTTTGAAATAAATTACTTGCCTGAAAACTATTAGCTTAATACTCCCTTCTAGTAAAAACTATAATTTATCCTGTAAAAGAGAGGGGATTTACTGGATCTGGAAAATTTCTCTTCATCTTCATTCAAGGTCTCAGACCTGATCCCAAATACAATAATCTCTTTGCATGCACAGGGTGTAATGTGAGGAACAGGGTACTAAAATAATGTCATTTTCCCTCTCAACTAACAATCAACAAACATTCAGTGCTAAAAGAACAGTAGTAACTTGGTCAATTTCCTCTCAATTTTGTGCACTAATGGAATCTGAGATGAGCATACCCCTGACCTTATGAGCTTACTCTTCCATGAATTGTTAATGATTATCTTCATAAAGTGATAGTATACCTGAGTCATCCATTTCATTTTTCTCAAATAAGTGTTAAATTAATGAACTGACCAAACTCTGCCACCAAAACTCTCTAGAATAAAGAGTTACATTGTCCCTGCCATATCTGTGAATAGCAGTTAAGTTTTTTAACATTCTATATTTTCACAGGTCTTTTTTGATGTTGTATAAGAACCAAGAAAAAAATGACTAAATATTAAGCCTCTTTTTGAATAAGAATATTTTTGTCATACTACACAACCAATTCTGGACTAAAAACAAGGAAATAATTTCAAGAATTAACTATGTGAAAGGAGACATATGTAATACTTTAAACAACAAAAAAATTAATAAAATAAAAAAGATAAATCACTACAGGTATAAAAAAGAATTAACTATGTAAATATTCTGGCTTTTTAAAACAATTGACGCATTTTATAATGTTAAAAAATTTTAATGTGTTGAAACTTGCTTAAAATATTTATTGACTTATAAATAAGTATCTTAAAAGTCAAAATAAGTTGTTTGAGTTGAGATTTCCATTTTGAAAATTTGTAAGATTAATAAATGTAGGAATGATAATGATGTGTTAAGTAGATATTATATGCAAATAGTGAGACATGCATTATCTAATTTAATCTCCAACAACCTTTTGAGGTAGTTATTATTATTTATGTTTTACATGTAAGAAAACATAGTCATAATCCTATATAATAAAAGGTTAATATGCAAATAGACTGAACAGCGAAACAACCTAACAACCTAACAACTGGTTGCTATGACTTGCACTGACCACCAGGGGGTACGTGTGAAACATGGCGGGCATCAGCAGCAGGCGGAAGAGTGCGGAACATGGCAGGAGTCAGCCATAGTGGGATGGTGGAGCAGGTGATGGGGGCGCTAGACCAAGGTGGGGCGCTGGTTGCTGTAATTGGGGCAAGCTTCTGGTGGTTACTGAAAATTCTTTGCTCCCGCATGCCGTGGTCCCTCCTGGTGCTCACTCCTGCTGCCAGCTCTGGCCCCACTTGCACCCACAGCCGGCACTGGAGCAGCCGCTAGCACCTGCTACCAGCACTCGGTGACAGTCCCAAACACTCAGCGCCATCAGTGGGTGCGAGCAGTGGCTGCCAGCCCCGATTGCACCCGAGGGCTTCTCCCCCTCCCCCTGCTCCTGAGGGGTGATCAGGGCAGCAGGTGTGGGTCTTGGCCAATCTCTCCACACTGTCAGCAGGTGTGAGTAGGGCCAGTGCCATCAGCGGCAGCAGGAGCGGGGCTGCCAGCAGACAGGAGACTGGGGGCCGCAGCAGAAGGGAATGAGTGGGGGTGCAGAGGATGGGCCGAGACCTGCCCCTGTGCCCACCGCAGCTTCACGGCCCACAGTTCCTTTCAAGGTGCATGAATTTGTGCACTGGATCCCTAGTAGATTTATATAATTTAACACAGTTGCCTAGCTAAAATGAGTAGCAAAACTGGAGATTGGAACTCACTCACTTCCTTCTAATGACAAGAGTACCTTATGCCTCTGACAGATAAAAATGTTTCTACAGCCTTTTGATTTAATTTGAAAGAAGAGAATGCTGTTTGGCTTTCATATCTCTCCGTGTGAGTTTGAAATGTCTTTATAATGAAAATATATAGACTTAGATCATCTTTATTATAGCCTATCATATTAATTAATATGATATATTTTGGTAAAGTATACAATCTAGGCTCTTTTATGGAAATGGCTAAGTATTCACTAATGTTTGATAGTAATAACCTAGCAATGATCAGAATGAGAGGATGAGGTGTCTGGTCCATCCCACACAGAACCGTAGGGCCACCTCTAACCGAGCAATTTCCAGGGGATGAATGAATTCTCTCATGTTGACTAGATATTTGTAAAAAAAAAATAAAAATAAAAAATAAAAAATTATCTCTGATAAAAAAGACAGGCTCACATTTTGCATGCAGGAGATTCTCAGACATAGATATGGCCAGAGGACACCTAAGATAATAATCATCAAAACAGTCAATTCGCAAGGAAGCTGTCTTAGGGTGATGAGATCAGTAGAATAGCTTCTGCTACAGAGGTCAGCATAATGTGCTTTCCTGGTAACAGGAGTTATGACTCAAGTTGGTCAATTTAGGAGCTCCAAACTGGAAGTCAGTATGGTGAGGGATTAGTAGGATAATCACATACTTTATCATCCAAATTGTGGTACCTGTAAGGAACCTGTATGAATAATTAGGCTGAAATAACAGGGATAAACTGGCAATCATAGAGACAAACCAGGGCATGTCATATACTAAAAACATTGAATTTAAAGTCATAGAAAAATGAATATAATTTTTTAAAACATGTTTTTATTGATTTTAGAGAGCGAGAAGAAGAGGGACAGAGAAAGAGAAACATCCATGAGAAAATAAACCATCAAGCAGCTGCCTCCTGCATGCCCCCTGCTGGGGATCCAGCCCGAAACCCAGGCAAGTGACCTGACCTGGAATCCAATCAGGGACCTCTCAGTGCACAGGAGGACACTCAATCAACCAAACCATACCGGCCAGAGCAATAAATATAAATTTAAGTTCTACCATTAATCCAGTGAAATGTGACAAGTAACCTAATCATTCTGTGTTTGATTCCTTATGTGCACAATGACAATATCTAACTTTAGGGTTCTGCTAGTGCAGGTTTAATGTGATAATGTCCAAACAGAGCTTAGTCCAAGTACCTGGCCAGTAAATGAGACCTCAATATATACAAACTTTGAAGTTTTAATAAAGTAAACTTTGAAGTTTGATGGCCTAGGTTTTACTACATGTTCTGCCTAACATTGCTTAATACTGGAAAATGATGCCACCTTAGCTTCCTCAGCTGTAAAATTAGGAGAGAGTAGCATAATATACCTTAACCCTACCAGACCGCTGTACCGATTTTTCGGTAATTTCCGAATCTGCCGCTATACTGCTGTGCCTAATTTTCGGTACTTTGCCTAGACCTATTTTCTACAATGTCTCCAAGTTCCATCTTATTCTAACCACTTGTTTGCATGTAACTAACATTTTTCTATATCATGTTGGTTTTTTCTCTTTAATGCTCAGGAGCCCAGGTATAGGGGACAGTTAGGTTCAGGGCCTCAGGTTTGGTATGGTTAAAGCATTACTATGGGGATTAAGTATACACACACAACATTTAGTATAGTGCATTATCCATAATTAACATTACATTATTATTATCCTATACTAGGGGCCCAGTGCACGAATTCATGAACCTTGAAAGGAACTGTGCCCACCACAGCCTGTGGGCCATGAGGCTGCGATGGGCACAGGGGCAGGTCTTGGCCCATCCTCCGCGCCCCTGCCCGACCCCTCCTTCCATGGCCCCCAGTCCCCTGTCTGCCTGCAGCTCTGCTCCTGCCACCCCCGCTCCCACACGCTGACAGCTTGGAGCCATTGGGGCCAGCGCCATCAATGGGTGCGAGTGGCAGCTGCTGCCCCGATCACCCCTCAGGAGCAGGGGGAGATGGAGAAGCCCTCAGGGGCAATCAGGGTCAACAGCCGCTGCTCGCACCCACTGATGGCACCAAGCGATTTGGACCAGCGCCAGGCACTGGTGGCAGGTGTGAGAAGTGGTTCCAGCGCTGGCTGCAGGTGTGAGCGGGGCCGGTGCTGGCAGTGGATGTGAGCAGCAGCTCTGGCACTGGCTGCAGGTGCGGGCAGGGCTGGCACCAGCTGCAGGTGTGAGCTCTGGGCGGGACCACGGCACACTGGAGCAAAGAAAACCACCAGAGGCTCACCTGGATGATAGTGAATGGCACCCCACCTTGGTCTGGTTCCCCCGCTCACCTGCTCCACAGTCCCGCCATGGCCAATGCTTGCCATGTTCCACGCATGCCCCCTGGTGGTCAGCATGTGTCATAGCGACTGGTTATCGGGTTGTTTCAGTTGTTCCACAATTTGATCTATTTGCATATTAGCCTTTTACTATATCTACACTAATAAAAGAGAAACATGGTAATTAGCGTATGACCGCTACCGTTCCCATTGGCTAATCAGCATATCCTTATGCAAATTAACTGTCAGCCAAGATGGCGGCCGGCAGCCATGCACTGAAGCAAGCAGGGAGGCTTGCTTTCTCCAGTGACTGTGAACTCCAACATTCCCCGCCTCACTTGCCGGCCTCTCAGCTGCAACTCTAAGCAACTATGTACTATGTTGCAAATAAGAAGCTAAACAAAACCCCAGAGACCGGCTGTCAGTCAGTCCCGGACCGCAACATTGTATCGATGTTTTCAGCAGCGAGGCCTCAGAGCTAAAGCTGGCCCAGAATAAAAAAAAAAAAAAAAAGAAAACAAGGAGCGGTTGGGAGCTTCAGTCACTCGCCAACCAGAAAACAGCCCTCAGCCCCTCACCCAGACTGGCCAGGCACCCCAGTGGGGACCCCCACCCTGATCCAGGACACCCTTCAGGGCAAACCAGCCAGCCCCTACCCATGCACCAGGCCTCTATCCTATATAGTAAAAGGGTAATATGCCTCCCGGCACCGGGATCAGCGTGACAGGGGGCAGCTCCCAAACCCCGATTGCCCTGCGGCTCTGTGTGTGACAGGGGAAGGTGCCCCAAACCCCGCCCCCCCACGGGCCCTGCTCTGTGTATGACAGGGTAGAGCCATAACCTCTCCATCGGCCCTGCCCTGAGTGTGACAGTGGCGGTGCCCCTACCCCCTGATCAGCCCTGCTCTGTGGGTGATAGAGGGCGGCGCCCCAACCCCCCTCCACGGGCCTTGCTCTGTGTGTGACAGGGTAGAGCCATAACCTCCCCATTGGCCCTGCCCTGAATGTGACAGAGTGCAGAGCCACAACCCCCTGATCCGCCCTGTTCTGTGTGTGACAGGCGGCAGCGCCCCAACTC
>NW_005871300.1:176051-179416 GCF_000147115.1 Myotis lucifugus
CGCCGCCGCAGTCATACTCAGGGCAGGGCCGATCAGGGGGTTAGGGCGCTGCACCCTGTCACACACAGAGCTGCAGGGCGATCAGGGGGTTGGGGAGCTCCCCCCTATCAGGCACAGAGCAGGGCTGATCAGGGGGTTGGGGCGCCTTCCCTGTCACGAACAGAGCAGGGCGGATAGGGAGGTTGTGGCCCTGCCCCCCTGTCACACACAGAGCCGCAGGGCAATCAGGGGGTTTGGGCGCTGCCCCCTGTCACCTTGATCCCAGTGCTGGGAGGCCTCGCGGCTCTGCTGATCCCGGTGCCGGGAGGCATATTACCCTTTTACTATATAGAATAGAGGCCTGGTGCACGGGTGGGGGCCGGCTGGTTTGCCCTGAAGGGTGTCCTGGATCAGGGTGGGGATCCCCACTGGGGTGCCTGGCCATCGTGGCTGAGGGGCTGAGGGCCGTTTTCAGGCTGGCGGGTGACTGAAGCTCCCAACTGCTCCTTTTTTTCTTTTCTTTTTTTCTATTCTGGGCCAGCTTTAGCTCTGAGGCCTCGCTGCTGAAAGCAGGTTTCTGGCCTTTACCTTCTGTATTTGATACAATGCTGCGGTCCGGCTGGCTGAAGCCTGGCTGACTAAAGCAGGTTTCTGGGGTTTTGTTTAGCTTCTATATTTGCAACATAGTTGCTTAGAGTTGCAGCTGAGAGGCCGGCAAGTCAGGCGGGGAACATTGGAGTCCGCCGTCACTGGAGCAAGCAAGCCTCCCTGTTCTCTTCAGTGCATGGCTGCCGGCCGCCATCTTGGCTGGCAGTTAATTTGCATATCGCCCTGATTAGCCAATGGGAAGGGTAGTGGCTGTACGGCTAATTACCATGTTTCTTTTTTATTAGATAGGATAGTGTTGGATGTGTTAATTAACTCGATGGTGTAATCCTTTCACATTGTATATGTACATAAATCATCATGTACATTTAACTATCTTACAATTCTATTTGTCAATTATACCTCAATAAAGGAAAATAAATACATAAGGAAAACAAAATCATTTATCAACATGCCTAAAATAATGTATCTGCCCTTAAGAATATATTTATTCATTTATAATGATAAATCTCATCAATAAGAATAAAATTATAAAAAATGATAGGTAGATAAATCAAGATAGGTTTATTTTTATCCATAGTTTTGATTATCTTAACAAAATGAAAATGTATATTAATAAAATAGTATATTATAAAGAAAGCTTTCCCAGCCTAATATAAAATAATGAATAAATTACATTTTTTTCTGAATTCTGTTTCCCAAGTCCTAATTTTAGACGCTTATTAGCCTTATTTAATTTAGTTACATAATTTTCTATAAATTAAAGGTAATTAAATGCAGATTATCTCCTCAGCAAGTAAAATATAATCAAGGTACATAATGAGGAAACATTAGAGAAAAAGATAGTCTTTAGACTCTGTGTATCTCCCTAGAATGGGCCACATTATCACAGTAGTTAGTATTAACTGTGAGCTTCACATATCACACTAGAAACCTAAACATGAAAAATCAAGCTTGCTAAATCCCACGGGGTAATGGTAATCCCTGAATTTGTGAAGTGGCAAACATGAATTCCAATGAGATGCATTAGAAAGCATTTGGGGAAAAGACAGTCATTGAATAAATGCACATATGTGTTCTAATTTTTATGTCTTAGTTCAGTAATTTATAAAATTAAATTATTAAAGTAGGTGATACAAAATGTTCGATTAATTTTAAAATTCTATAAATTACAAATATTTTAATGAATACAATACAATGGTGATGAAGGATCTAAGAAATTTTATGGATTGTAAAATAATGGATAAAAAGTCATAACTTTGTATATGCTCTAATTCAATATAATCTCAGTTATTTTCTGTGATATAAAAATAAACATTTAATTATTCAAAGAAATCAATTAAAAGGTGACTGACAACTTACACTGAATTATAAAAATGTTTAAGGTAAAATTATAGTCAGAAGGTGTATGGAAAATTGTGGAAGTCTGAATATGAATTCTAATTAAACTTGTCTGTTTAATTCAAGCAAACCTTTTTTAAAAACTATAATATTTTTTTTTACTCTCTACTGTCACAGATTAGTCAGATGAAATTCCATTTCCAAGGAGGATAGAGAAGAACACATAAGAACTTTGCTCTTACAATAATATGAAGTAACTTGACAAAATGAAATCCACACTCTTCTATGGCCTAACAAAGAAAATGAGAAGCAAGAACAGAAAATCCTTGATAAATTAATTTCCAGAGAGAGAGAAAGAATCAAATGTTCATATTAGATCAGGAGATCCTGCAAGTTAGTGGGCCATGAAGCAGGCTGGTACCATGGAGAAAGTAAACTATGCAGAAATGAAGGGAACCAAGCAGGTGTTGGATCTCATTGTGGGATTGCAAAATTGGTTGGAGTCTGGAAAAGTCCCAAACACAGGAACAGATTCCTTGGCCCAATAACCTCATATTCCAATCAATTTTTAAAAAAGTGCATTAAGCCCGGCTGGCATGGCTCAGTGGTTGAGCTTCGACCTATGAACCAGAAGTTCAAGGTTCAATTCCCAGTCAGGGCATATGCCCGGGTTGCGGGCTGGATCCCCACCCAGTGTGGGACGTGCAGGAGGAAGCTGATCAATGATTGCCTTTCATCATTGATGTTTCTATCTTTCTTTCCCTCTTCCTTCCTCTCTCTGAAATCAATAAAAATATACATATTTTTAAAAAGCATTAAAAGAGGGTCATGGAAAGTGCAGGTAACACCCTTCCAGATTAATTGCCAGTGGGATTATAAAGGTCACCTCTGGGTGATTGGAACTTGGTGGAATTACAATTATAAAGCTTGAACCAGTTGAACTTGACTGTAATGTAGTGAAAACGATTAGTACCCCCTTTCTTTACTCCCCATCTATACACTAAGTCCCAGAGATGAAAGGCGATAAACATTTTGGGAAATAACAACAACAAAAAATTATGCTTCAGTTTTCAATGAACTTTTATATGCAATGCATATAATACAGTAAAAGCTGTTAAGAGATAGAAAGTGGTGGAGGAGAAACCAAGATGGTGGCATAGGTTAACGCGGGAGTTTGCTGCCTCGAACAACCACTTCAAAAATACAACTAAAAGACGGAACGGACATCATCCAGAACCACAGGAAGGCTGGCTGAGTGGAAGTTCTACAACTAGGAGGAACCGAGAATCAGAGGAGGCGCAGTGCTGAAGTGAAATACTAAGGTGCGGAGTGCGCGCAGCGCGGCGTGGGTGGCTGAGCGCGCGTTTGACTGTTCAATCCGGGAGGGAGCCTCAGACTCTGAGCTCCAGATCCGGGCGAGTCTCTAGGGACCCAGACTC